>NC_086447.1:547894300-548069300 GCF_028390025.1 Pseudophryne corroboree | reverse complement strand
CAGCTGGTAGTTCCCCAGCCTTATCGGAGAACGGTACTAGATTTAGCTCATAGTCACGTTACCGCAGGACATTTAGGGGCAGAAAAAACCACTGAAAGAGTTTTACAAAGGTTCTTTTGGCCAGGGGTTTATAAAGAAGTGTCTGAATATTGTTCTTCCTGTCCTGAATGCCAGTATCATGCCCCTAGACCCCATTTCAGGAGCCCACTAGTTCCCATGCCTATTATAGAGGTCCCGTTTGACAGAATAGCCATGGATCTCGTGGGGCCCTTGTTAAAGTCTGCTCGGGGCCATCAGTATATCCTGGTAATTATGGACTATGCCACTCGATATCCTGAGGCTGTCCCTTTACGCACTATCACAACCAAGGCGATAGCTAGGGAGCTGGTGCAGGTATTTAGTAGAGTGGGAATACCAAAAGAAATTTTGACTGACCAAGGTACTCCATTTATGTCAAGGATCATGAAAGAATTGTGCAAGTTATTTAAGGTCACTCACCTCAGGACGTCCATCTACCATCCCCAAACTGACGGGTTGGTGGAAAGGTTTAATAAAACATTAAAAAGTATGTTAAAAAAGGTTGTTGAGAGAGATGGGAAAAACTGGGATTGTTTGTTGCCCTACTTGTTAATGGCCATCAGAGAAGTTCCTCAGTCCTCTACGGGGTTTTCTCCATTTGATTTGTTGTATGGTAGACACCCCAGAGGGCTGTTGGATATTGCCAAAGAGACGTGGGAAGGACAGCCCACTCCTTTATAGAAGCGTTATTGAGCATGTAACACAAATGCAGGATAGGATTGCAGCCGTGGTACCTGTTGTCAGAGAGCACATGGAACAGGCCCAAAGTGCTCAACAGAGGGTCTATAACCGGAGTGCCAAGATACGGGAATTTGCTCCTGGAGATAGAGTTCTTGTTTTGGTACCCACTGTGGAAAGCAAATTCCTAGCTAAATGGCAGGGTCCATTTGAGATTAGGGAAAAAGTGAATGAGGTTAATTACAAAGTATACCAGCCGGGAATGAGAAAACCCGAACAGATCTACCATGTTAACTTAATCAAACCCTGGAAAGATAGGTTGTCTCTGTCAGCGGAGCCTTGCCCTTCGGTGTCTTCACCCCGGTTGCTTCCCGCAGTGAAGGTGTCAGAGACATTATCAGCTGATCAGAACAATCAGGTTAAAGAATTTCTCATCCAAAATAGGGAGGTATTTTCAGAGCTGCCTGGCCGAACGACCATAATAAAACATGACATTGTCACAGAACCAGGGGTCAGGGTTCATTTAAAGCCATATAGGATTCCTGAAGCTCAGCGAGAAGCTATTTCTAAGGAAGTTAAAACCATGTTAGAACTTGGAGTCATAGAGGAGTCTAACAGTGAGTGGTCCAGTCCCATAGTGCTCATCCCGAAGCCCGACGGTAGCATACGCTTCTGTAATGACTTTCGTAAGTTAAATGAGGTGTCCAAGTTTGACGCATACCCCATGCCCCGTGTGGATGAGCTTGTAGAAAGGCTGGGAACAGCCAGGTTTCTCACCACATTGGACCTGACCAAAGGTTACTGGCAAATACCTTTTATCTGATAGCGCCAAAGAAAAAACAGCCTTTTCGGTTCCGGAGGGGCTGTACCAGTATAAGATGTTACCCTTTGGGTTGCATGGGGCTCCAGCAACCTTTCAACGGGCGATGGATAAAATTTTGAGGCCCCATAGAAAATATGCAGCTGCCTATTTGGATGATGTGGTAATTCACAGTACAGACTGGGGGTCCCATTTGGTTAAAGTACAAGCAGTACTGGACTCAATCAGAGAGGCAGGGTTAACTGCTAACCCAAAGAAGTGCTGCCTCGCAATGGAGGAGGTCAAATACTTGGGCTTCACCATAGGCAGAGGTCTGATTAGGCCCCAATTGAATAAAGTTGATGCTATTCAAAACTGGCCTCGTCCAGTGAATAAAAAACAGGTAAGGGCTTTTTTGGGAATTACTGGGTACTATAGACGGTTTATTCCTAATTTTGCGACCACAGCGGTGCCGTTGTCAGACCTTACCAAAGGGAAGCAGTCAAATGTGGTGAAATGGAACCCTGATGCAGAAAAGGCGTTCCAAGCATTAAAAGTGGCTTTGTGTTCACAACCGGTGTTGATAACACCAGATTTTTCAAAAGAATTTGTGGTACAGACAGATGCCTCAGAGGTAGGGATAGGTGCTGTGCTGTCCCAAACCAGAGATGGGGAAGAACACCCTATCATTTATTTGAGTAGGAAACTCAATGAGCATGAAAAAAGGTATGCCATTGTGGAAAAGGAGGCTTTGGCCATTAAGTGGGCACTAGATACCTTGAGATATTACCTCTTGGGTAGACAATTCAGACTAGTGACAGACCATGCCCCTTTAAAATGGATGTATGTAAATAGAGGCAAGAATGCTCGTGTAACTAGATGGTTTCTAGCGTTGCAGGACTTTAAGTTTACTGTCGAACATAGACCGGGAACACAATTGACCAACGCAGATGCATTGTCTCGCATCTTCTGTTTGGGGGCTACAAGTGTTCCGGCCCCTAGGTCGAAACAGGGGAGGGGGATATGTGACAAGAACACTGGGATAGTGTTTGAGGGCAGGTATATTTGTCCCAGGTTCTTGTCTTACATGTTTTAGAAAATGTTAACTTCTAGGAAAAATGCTTTTTGTTTTGTCTGAACCTTTTCAGTTTGCTGTAAAAGCTGGGAAAAGGCTCAGAGAGAGATAAGGCGAGTTCTAGACATTGGGCCCAGTTCGGGTCTTTGGCCTCACAGAGGGCTAATCAGGGTTTCAGCTGTGTAAGAGTGATATAGTGCTTCTAACCTGATTAGTATGGGCAGACTGCCTGGGAAGGCTGCAGGATCTGTGTGTGAGAGACACGCTTTCTGATGCAAGTAAGCTATACAGTATGTACTGAAGAACTCTGTGTTTTGTTTAGTGACAGTTAGGAACATCTTATGTTTAGTTAGTGCCGGACAGGCAAGGTATTTTTATTTTGGGGTTTGTTTTATTTTCTGTTTCAATAAAACTGGCCGGGGTCGGTTGTACCAGAAACTGGACTTGTGTTGTTCCTCAGCAGCTGCGGGCTGCCATATTCCCCAGGAAAAGGCACCTTGCACCCCTACAGTGTTACAAAATAATATATATATATATATATATATATATATATATATATATATGTTGCGATGGTCTGGCACTCACTGATAACTGTAACAAGAGTGGTCCGGTGCCCTTACTGATCCTCCGTGAGCAGGAAGAGGTAGGTAAAGCTGGCGTGGTACGGCACTCAGACTCTGACAGTAGACTGAACGGGAGCCCTGGGTAGCTGACAGCTACCCAGGGCTCCCGTTCAGTCTACTGTCAGAGTCTGAGTGCCGTACCACGCCAGCTTATATATATATATATATATATATATATATATATATATATATATATATATATATATATATATATATATATATATATATATATATATACACACCAGCGGCGGAACTAGCGAGCGGTGGGCCCAGGTGCGACAAAATACTTTGTCCCCCCACATCCCATCCAAGTCCACCCCCTCACCCCTGGAGAGGATCTGGTGAGGGGGACCTGCTCAGGGCCAGAGAAATGGATACCTAGCAACAGTGCCGTAACTAGACATTTTAGCACTGTGTGCAAGAAACGGCATCGGATCCCCACCCCTGCATGCAAAACAGGGGCAGTGCGCGCCGTAGGCGCGCGCAAAAATACATAGTGGCGTGGTTTCGTGGGGAAGGGGTGTGGCCACAAAATAATACCAATTCATAAAACGGTGCACAGTAGTCTCCATTATTCAAATTACGCCGCACAGTTGCACCACTACACCAGGTAGAGACCCTTTCACACCTTACAGCGGACAGATTCCTCTTTTTACACATTACGGCAGACCGCGTCCCCTTTTTACACATTACGGCAGACAGCGTCCCCCTTTTTACACATTACGGCAGACAGCGTCCCCCTTTTTACACATTACGGCAGACAGCGTCCCCCTTTTTACACATTACGGCAGACAGCGTCCCCCTTTTTACACATTACGGCAGACAGCGTCCCCCTTTTTACACATAACAGCAGACAGCGTCCCCTTTTTACACATAGCGGCAGACAGCGTACACTTTTTACACATAACGGCAGACAGATTCCCCCTTTTTACACATAGCGGCAGGCAGATTCCCCCTTTTTACACATTGTGGCAGGCAGATTACCCCTTTTTACACATAGCGGCAGGCAGTCCCCCATTTTTACACATAGCGGCAGGCAGATTCCCCCTTTTTACACATTGTGGCAGGCAGATTCCCCCTTTTTACACATAGCGGCAGGCAGTCCCCCATTTTTACACATAGCGGCAGGCAGATTCCCCCTTTTTACACATTGTGGCAGGCAGATTCCCCCTTTTTACACATTGCGGCAGGCAGTCCCCCATTTTTACACATTGCGGCAGGCAGTCCCAACAAAGACAGAAAGAAAGAAAGAAAGAAAGAAAGACAGAAAGAAGAATTATACTTACCCTCTCCGCTGGCTCAGGCTCCTCATTGCAGCTTGACGATTCCCGAGCAGTAGAGGAGGAGGAGGAGGGAGGTGGAGGAGGGAGCCGCAACAGTGCTGTGTTATTGGTGGAGGCGCTGCTGCTGCTGCCCCTCTGCATCACTATAGGCTGTTCTCGGAAGACAGCCTATAGTGAAGCAGAGGAGCAGCAGCAGCAGCGCCTCCACCAGTAACAAAGCGCTGCTGCGGCTCCCTCCTTCTCCTTCCCCCGTACCGCTGCTCCTCTCCTCTCTCCGTGCGGCTGTGCGCTGCGGGCAGCGGTTGGCCGCAGCGCACAGCGGCATGTAATGAGTCAGTTTGACTCATTACATGCTTTGGGCCCCTGGACAGAGGCGGGCCCCAGTGCAACGCACTGGTTGCACTGACGGTAGTTCCGCCTCTGATATATACACACACACACACACACACACACACACACACACACACACAGACACACTAGTTTTACGGACCCAGCATATACTGGGTCACCTCAGTCCCCACCCCCGTGATTGGCTCCGCCCAGTTCTGGAAACCCCCCCATGCAAATCCTGCGTTTGCCACTGGTACTACATTTATAAATTATTATAGAGAACAGAATAATGAACAATAACAATTGGATAAAAAAAAACACAACGCATATTTATAATTGAAGAAAACATGCAATACATTTCACATCACACAATTGTAAAGTTGGGGAAGTAGTGAAAGAGGTAGAACAAAGACCATTGCACCGACTGATCTCATGCTGTAGATAAATGGGTTGGTTTAGGCCTATAATATTGTTTGCTATCTGTAACTGAATAAACATTTTCCTGTTTTAATTATAAAATATTGAGGCCCAAATTTATCTGGAGTTTACATATCGGTTCTGTTAAATCTTCCGAACTTTCAGGGTGTGAGAGGCTGCTCACCCCTGGTCTATGGTGACTGTACACACATGCACAAACCATCATTTTTAGAAACAGGATGGCCCAAACAAGATTTTTGTTAACGTTTTAAGAAATAAAATGTTTATATTACATTTTATTCTAGTATAATAATAACTACATATTACAGATACATTTTCATCTTATTACACAGTACATGAGGTCACAATCTTCAAGCATCTGTACACTCTTCAATGCCTGATTGACTTCTTCAGATTCAATAAATACATTATAATACATCTGTATGTTAACTTTTAACGTCTACAAATAATTATTGGCAAGAGAGAGAGACAAAAATACCAAATGATGTGCTATGTTAATGGAAAAAGCTGCATAATATGCATTTTTTTCCTATTTTGTGTTGTGTTATTCAACATGTTTTAATAGTGAACTTGTCCAATATTATTGCAGATTATAACAGTTCATTGAAATCTTTAACAGATAAGATTATGTTTGTCACAATTCTAGACAGTTTTGCAAATTATACTTATTAGTATACAGTATATGCACTCTACTGAAATGCACATACTGCACAACACTGTTGACACTTTAAAAAAGATAGACACTTTAGTTCACATTGTTAAAGCCTAATAAATGTGTTTTACATCTGCTAGTCCAAAAAATAATAGACAGGATTAGACCTGAACACTCTGATTTGCCTTTAGTACATTTCAATATTGGTTGCAGAACTCCCAGTAATAATACTCAGTACAATCTGGTGCTGGTATGATATGACATTTCATTTTAATTCTGTATATATAGTTATTAAACTTTCAGTCCAAAATTTCCCTGTAATTACAAAATATTTGCACCTTGAGTGTAAGTGTGTGGACATCACACCCATGGGTGTAAGTAAGTACATACCAGGCACCGGAGGCGAAATAAAGGGTGTGATCACATTATTTCTCTAAAGTCACCTGAATAGACTGCTAATGCTCTGTTAGCAGTCCATCCCAGGGACCATTGAGAAATAATGTGATCCTTTGTCCCCTCAGCTATGCTACTGCACATGTACCAATGGATGTCAGCACATGTGCAAGCCAGGGAAGGGGGGTGGGGCACCACCCTCTATTTCATCTCTGGGCACATTTAAAAGCCCCCTGAAAACATTCGGGAGCACTGCGCGCCATCTCATGATAGCGTACAGTTTCACTGTGGGATCAGTATGTTTTACAGATGGACAGGATGCCGGTGCGATCAGAATACATACAGTGGCATCCCGTCCATCAGAATCCCGACAGACCACACTAAAGTACTCTTAGCCGCCCCTGCCCCCTACCCTAACACTGCCTTGTGGGTGCCTAAACCTAACACTCCCCGGTGGTGCCTAACCTTAACCCCTTCCAAGAGGTGCCTAACCCTAACCTTCCCTTCCCCGCTGCCTAAACCTAACTCTCCCTTCTTGATGCCTAATCCTAACCTCCCCATATTTATGCCTAAAACTAACCCTCCTTCCCCAGTCCCTAACCCTAACTTTCCTGGCCCTGAACCCTAACTCCGCTTCTCCTGTCTAAACCTAATCCACCGCTGGTTGGACGCTTCGGGATTCCAGGAGTCAGTAATGTGATGTCGCTATCCCGAGCGGAATCAGTATTTAGATTGCGGAGTCCTTCAGGATCCAGGCGAAGGTATATTGACTGCTGGGATCCAGTCTATCTGGAACATAACTGCATCCCTTCACTGTCAACTTCTGAAACAAAAGCATTTTTTTGGATCTTAATGAATCACATAATTTCTACATCCCCATACTTTAGTATAGGTCATGAATAAATTATAGGGGCAGATTTGTAACCAGGAGATATAAGTAAAATCTCCTGCATTACAGGAATGATGAATAGGTCTGGTACTTAAAAATGAAAAATAACATAAAAAATGTGTAAAATAGGCAAGATAACATGATGAATATACCCCTTAAAGTAGACAGATAAATAAGTAATTCATTCTCTTTCTCATACGTCCTAGAGGATGCTGGGGTTCCAAAAGGACCATGGGGTATAGACGAGATCCGCAGGAGACATGGGCACACTATAAGACTTTGAATGGGTGTGAACTGGCTTCTCCCTCTATGCCCCTCCTCCAGACTTCAGTTAGACTTTGTGCCCAGGACTGAATGGACACACACTAGGGGAGCTCTCCTGAGTTTCTCTGAAAAGACTTTATGTTAGGTTTATTATTTTCAGGGAGACCTGCTGGCTACAGGCTCCCTGCATCGTGGGAGTGAGGGGAGAGAAGCAGACCCTACTTCTTCTGAGTTCAAGGGCTCTGCTTCTTAGGCTACTGGACACCATTAGCTCCAGAGGGTCTGATCACTTGGTTCGCCTAGCTGCTCGTTCCCGGAGCCGCGCCGTCACCCCCCTCACAAAGACAGAAGAAAGAAGCCGGGGGAGTATTAGAAGAACAGAAGACTTCAGTGACGGCAGAAGACTTCAGAGTCTCGGGGCTAACGCGCAGTGGTCGTGCTGCGCGCCATTGTTCCCACATACAAGCGGCACTACAAGGGTGCAGGGCGCAGGGGGGGCGCCCTGGGCAGCAATATACCTCACAATATAAGCCTGGCAAAGATGTATACAGTGCATAGGCCCTGTATACGGACCCCCGCCAGTATAAAAATGTAAAAAGATAGCGGGGCTGAAGCGCGCCAAGAAGGGGGCGTGGCTTAGCCCTCACAACTCTATACAGCGCCATTTTCTCCTCACAGAGATGCTGGGCCCGCCAAAACACTGTTAAACACCTAACAGTGTAAAATGAGGGGGGGGGGGGAGGTACAGTTATGTAGATTCAACCATGAAGCACTATAGATATATAGATATATAGATATAGATATATATATATATATATATATAGATATAATGAGCGTGTGTACAAGGAGTTGGTTAGAGTTTTCTGTGTTTTCCCTGTTAGAAATCTGCCCATGTTAGCAATGTTGGTGGGTGTTTAGTTCACGTGTGTCGACATGTGTGAGTGCTCTACCACAAACAGATATGGGTATCCCTCTGTCGGCATTGCCGACTCCAGATGGTCCTTGCTTCATGAGATTAAGTGTCAGCATGTCAGTAGTTGTAAACTTTTCCAAAGTAAGCACTGTTTGGGTAACACAGACGTATGTGGGTGACCCTGTCGGCACCAACTATTATGACTGGGTATAAAATTATATAAAAAACCTATACCTGTATGTGTGTATATATATATGTATGGTACCTTTGCAGTGAGCTGTAGCTCGAGCACAGACGTGATAGTATTTGTGGGGGCGTCCTAGTGAAATTAGGTATATGTTTCCCTCAGATCCCTCGGGGTCACAAAAAAGTTATTTTGCCCAGTTACTACTCCCTGTTGTCGACACGAATACTATGTTCTATGTCGGCCATAATGTTTCCTGATTAGATCCACAACATTGGCATTCAGTACATGTTCATACACATTCAGAACACATTAATGTCACTTGGGACTCTGATGTTCCTGACAGATTATATATATATATATATATATATATATATATATATATATATAGATATAGATATAGATATAGATATAGATATAGATATAGAGATATATATATATATATATATATATATATATATATATATTTGTATTTAAATGTGTACATTTATATTACAATGAATGCTGAAGTAAAGTTATTCCTTCTCATGTGCTGGTCGCTCTGTTGATGAAGCTCTAGGTCAGCCGTGACAAGATGGTCTCGAATCCTCACGAGGAGTCCAAGTGTTTATTCTTCTCCCGCCGTGGATAGAATAAAGTGAATGTCTACCCCTGGTCTACATGCGGCCCTGTCACCAAGGATCGTATACAGGAAGCTAAGTTATATTTTTAATTATATGATTTGATGATATTTGCATTACAAACTAGTGATGAGCGGGTTCGGTTTCTCGGAAACCGAACCCCCCCGAACTTCACCCCTTTTACACGGGTCCGAGCCATACTCGGATTCTCCCGTATGGCTCGGTTAACCCGAGCGCGCCCGAACATCATCATCCCGCTGTCGGATTCTCGCGAGATTCGGATTCTATATAAGCAGCCGCGCGACACCGCCATTTTCACTCGTGCATTGGAAATGTTAGGGAGAGGACGTGGCTAGCTCCGTTTATTCATTGTTGAGTTGATGCAAATATTTGTGCTTGCTTATATCATTGTGGGGACTGGGGAGCAGCTTTATATTAATATAGGAGGAGTACAGTGCAGAGTTTTGCTGATCAGTGACCACCAGATTTATCCGTTCTCTGCCTGAAAAAAACACTCCATATCTGTGCTCAGTGTGCTGCATATATCTGTGCTCACACTGCTTAGTTGTGGGGACTGGGGAGCAGCTGTATTATATAGCAGGAGTACAGTGCAGAGTTTTGCTGACAGTGACCACCAGTATACGTTGCCTGCCTGAAAAACACTTCATATCTGTGCTCAGTGTGCTGCTTTATTGTGGGGACTGGGGAGTCGGGACCAGAGGCGGATTGGCCATAGGGTCTACAGGGAAGATTCCCGGTGGGCAAACGCACCCGTGGGGCCTGTTTTTTGTTTGAGGACATGTGGTCCTATTTATAGACATAATGAATAAGATGCTAAACAATTTGCATATATAAAAATGACTTTGCCACTTAGCCTGCGATTGCAGTATGTGCTCTGTCTGCCTGCTTTGCTGACATATAAGATTGAGTGAATAGTGATTGGGATATGGTTGGTGTAATAAGCAAGAAAATATATCTTTCTAAAGAATTATATAGTTTCCTAAATTCTAAAGGTGTATCATATAATGTGCTCATAACATTTAATTTGATTTCCTTTTAACTTCCCCTTGATGCTGGACATCCCCACTATCTGGAAAGTCTTGGGGGGAGGGTGCAGCTGCAATGGCCCATGGCTAGACCTTACACCTCTGGTGCTGCCCAAGTGGGGCCACTAGTACAAATTTTTTCCAGGGCCGCTTTTTGTTCCCAATCCGTTCCTGGTCGGGACCACCAGTATAATATTATATAGGAGGAGTACAGTGCAGAGTTTTGCTGACACAGTGACCACCAGAATATATAGCAGTACGGTACGGAAGGCCACTGCTGTACCTACCTCTGTGTCGTCATTAAGTATACTATCCATCTACATTCTAATTCTA
Source organism: Pseudophryne corroboree (assembly GCF_028390025.1). Classification (NCBI taxonomy): domain Eukaryota; kingdom Metazoa; phylum Chordata; class Amphibia; order Anura; family Myobatrachidae; genus Pseudophryne; species Pseudophryne corroboree. The sequence goes on along the minus strand of NC_086447.1, from coordinate 548,058,702 downwards.
TACCTGTGGTGCATTTTAGTTTTGCAGTTTGCTGACACAGTGACCACCAGTATATATAGCAGTACGGTACGGAAGGCCACTGCTGTACCTACCTCTGTGTCGTCATTAAGTATACTATCCATCTACATTCTATACCTGTGGTGCATTTTAGTTTTGCAGTTTGCTGACACAGTGACCACCAGTATATATAGCAGTATGGTACGGAAGGCCACTGCTGTACCTACCTCTGTGTCGTCATTAAGTATACTATCCATCTACATTCTATACCTGTGGTGCATTTCAGTTGTGCAGTTTGCTGATACAGTGACCACCAGTATATATAGCAGTACGGTACGGAAGGCCACTGCTGTACCTACCTCTGTGTCGTCAAGTATACTATCCATCTACATTCTATACCTGTGGTGCATTTTAGTTTTGCAGTTTGCTGACACAGTGACCACCAGTATATATAGCAGTACGGTACGGAAGGCCACTGCTGTACCTACCTCTGTGTCGTCAAGTATACTATCCATCTACATTCTATACCTGTGGTGCATTTTAGTTGTGCGCAGTATATATAGTAGTAGGCCATTGCTATTGATACTGGCATATAATTCCACACATTAAAAAATGGAGAACAAAAATGTGGAGGTTAAAATAGGGAAAGATCAAGATCCACTTCCACCTCGTGCTGAAGCTGCTGCCACTAGTCATGGCCGAGACGATGAAATGCCATCAACGTCGTCTGCCAAGGCCGATGCCCAATGTCATAGTAGAGAGCATGTAAAATCCAAAAAACAAAAGTTCAGTAAAATGACACAAAAATCAAAATTGAAAGCGTCTGATGAGAAGCGTAAACTTGCCAATATGCCATTTACGACACGGAGTGGCAAGGAACGGCTGAGGCCCTGGCCAATGTTCATGGCTAGTGGTTCAGATTCACATGAGGATGGAAGCACTCATCCTCTCGCTAGAAAAATGAAAAGACTTAAGCTGGCAAAAGCACAGCAAAGAACTGTGCGTTCTTCTAAATCACAAATCCCCAAGGAGAGTCCAATTGTGTCAGTTGCGATGCCTGACCTTCCCAACACTGGACGGGAAGAGCTTGTTCCTTCCACCATTTGCACGCCCCCTGCAAGTGCTGGAAGGAGCACCCGCAGTCCAGTTCCTGATAGTCAAATTGAAGATGTCACTGTTGAAGTACACCAGGATGAGGATATGGGTGTTGCTGGCGCTGGGGAGGAAATTGACAAGGAGGATTCTGATGGTGAGGTGGTTTGTTTAAGTCAGGCACCCGGGTAGACACCTGTTGTCCGTGGGATGAATATGGCCATTGACATGCCTGGTCAAAATACAAAAAAAATCAGCTCTTCGGTGTGGAATTATTTCAACACAAATGCGGACAACAGGTGTCAAGCCGTGTGTTGCCTTTGTCAAGCTGTAATAAGTAGGGGTAAGGACGTTAACCACCTCGGAACATCCTCCCTTATACGTCACCTGCAGCGCATTCATCATAAGTCAGTGACAAGTTCAAAAACTTTGGATGACAGCGGAAGCAGTCCACTGACCACTAAATCCCTTCCTCTTGTAACCAAGCTCCTGCAAACCACACCACCAACTCCCTCAGTGTCAATTTCCTCCTTACTCAGGAAAGCCAATAGTTCTGCAGGCCATGTCACTGGCAAGTCTGACGAGTCCTCTCCTGCCTGGGATTCCTCCGATGCATCCTTGAGTGTAACGCCTACTGCTGCTGGCGCTGCTGTTGTAGCTGCTGGGAGTCGATCGTCATCCCAGAGGGGAAGTCAGAAGACCACTTGTACTACTTCCAGTAAGCAATTGACTGTCCAACAGTCCTTTGCGAGGAAGATGAAATATCACAGCAGTCATCCTGCTGCAAAGCAGATAATTCAGGCCTTGGCAGCCTGGGCGGTGAGAAACGTGGTTCCTGTATCCACCGTTAATTCAGAAGCAACTAGAGACTTGATTGAGGTACTGTGTCCCCGGTACCAAATACCATCTAGGTTCCATTTCTCTAGGCAGGCGATACCGAAAATGTACACAGACATCAGAAAAAGAGTCACCAGTGTCCTAAAAAATGCAGTTGTACCCAATGTCCACTTAACCACGGACATGTGGACAAGTGGAGCAGGGCAGACTCAGGACTATATGACTGTGACAGCCCACTGGGTAGATGTATTGCCTCCCGCAGCAAGAACAGCAGCGGCGGCACCAGTAGCAGCATCTCGCAAACGCCAACTCGTTCCTAGGCAGGCTACGCTTTGTATCACCGCTTTCCAGAAGAGGCACACAGCTGACAACCTCTTACGGAAACTGAGGAAGATCATCGCAGAATGGCTTACCCCAATTGGACTCTCCTGGGGATTTGTGACATCGGACAATGCCAGCAATATTGTGCGTGCATTATATCTGGGCAAATTCCAGCACGTCCCATGTTTTGCACATACATTGAATTTGGTGGTGCAGAATTATTTAAAAAACGACAGAGGCGTGCAAGAGATGCTGTCGGTGGCCCGAAGAATTGCGGACCACTTTCGGCATTCAGCCACCGTGTACAGAAGACTGGAGCACCACCAAACAATCCTGAACCTGCCCTGCCATCATCTGAAGCAAGAAGTGGTAACGAGGTGGAATTCAACCCTCTATATGCTTCAGAGGATGGAGGAGCAGCAAAAGGCCATTCAAGCCTATACATCTGCCCACGATATAGGCAAAGGAGGGGGAATGCACCTGACTCAAGCACAGTGGAGAATGATTTCAACGTTGTGCAAGGTTCTGCAACCCTTTGAACTTGCCACACGTGAAGTCAGTTCAGACACTGCCAGCCTGAGTCAGGTCATTCCCCTCATCAGGCTTTTGCAGAAGAAGCTGGAGACATTGAAGGAGGAGCTAAAACAGAGCGATTACGCTAGGCATGTGGGACTTGTGGATGGAGCCCTTAATTCGCTTAACCAGGATTTACGGGTGGTCAATCTGTTGAAATCAGAGCACTACATTTTGGCCACCGTGCTCGATCCTAGATTTAAAACCTACGTTGTATCTCTCTTTCCGGCAGATACAAGTCTGCAGAGGTTCAAAGACCTGCTGGTGAGAAAATTGTCAAGTCAAGCGGAACGTGACCCGTCAACATCTCCTCCTTCACATTCTCCCGCAACTGGGGGTGCGAGGAAAAGGCTAAGAATTCCGAGCCCACCCGCTGGCGGTGATGCAGGGCAGTCTGGAGCGAGTGCTGACATCTGGCCCGGACTGAAGGACCTGCCAACGATTACTGACATGTCGTCTACTGTCACTGCATATGATTCTGTCACCATTGAAAGAATGGTGGAGGATTATATGAGTGACCGCATCCAAGTAGGTACGTCAGACAGTCCGTACGTATACTGGCAGGAAAAAGAGGCAATTTGGAGGCCCTTGCACAAACTGGCTTTATTCTACCTAAGTTGCCCTTCCTCCAGTGTGTACTCCGAAAGAGTGTTTAGTGCAGCCGCTCACCTTGTCAGCAATCGGCGTACGAGGTTACTTCCAGAAAATGTGGAGAAGATGATGTTCATCAAAATGAATTATAATCAATTCCTCCGTGGAGACATTCACCAGCAATTGCCTCCAGAAAGTACACAGGGATCTGAGATGGTGGATTCCAGTGAGGACGAATTAATAATCTGTGAGGAGGGGGATGTACACAGTGAAAGGGGTGAGGAATCGGAGGAAGAGGAGGAGGTGGACATCTTGCCTCTGTAGAGCCAGTTTGTGCAAGGAGAGATTGATTGATTATTTTTTTGGTGGGGGCCCAAACCAACCAGTCATTTCAGTCACAGTCAGACACGGCAGACCCTGTCGCTGAAATGATGGGTTCGTTAAAGTGTGCATGTCCTGTTTATACAACATAAGGGTGGGTGGGAGGGCCCAAGGACAATTCCATCTTGCACCTCTTTTTTCTTTCATTTTTCTTTGCATCATGTGCTGTTTGGGGACAATGTTTTTGAAGTGCCATCCTGTCTGACACTGCAGTGCCACTCCTAGATGAGCCAGGTGTTTGTGTCGGCCACTTGTGTCGCTTAGCTTAGTCACACAGCGACCTTGGTGCGCCTCTTTTTTTCTTTGCATCATGTGCTGTTTGGGGACTATTTTTTTGAAGTGCCATCCTGTCTGACACTGCAGTGCCACTCCTAGATGGGCCAGGTGTTTGTGTCGGCCACTTGTGTCGCTTAGCTTAGTCACACAGCGACCTTGGTGCGCCTCTTTTTTTCTTTGCATCATGTGCTGTTTGGGGACTATTTTTTTGAAGTGCCATCCTGCCTGACACTGCAGTGCCACTCCTAGATGGGCCAGGTGTTTGTGTCGGCCACTTGTGTCGCTTAGCTTAGCCATCCAGCGACCTCGGTGCAAATTTTAGGACTAAAAATAATATTGTGAGGTGTTCAGAATAGACTGGAAATGAGTGGAAATTATGGTTATTGAGGTTAATAATACTATGGGATCAAAATGACCCCCAAATTCTATTATTTAAGCTGGTTTTTTAGGGTTTTTTGAAAAAAACACCCGAATCCAAAACACACCCGAATCCGACACAAAAAAATTTCGGTGAGGTTTTGCCAAAACGCGTCCGAATCCAAAACACGGCCGCGGAACCAAATCCAAAACCAAAACCCGAAAAATGTCCGGTGCACATCACTATTACATATGCATGGGGGTGTGCTTGTATTCAGAAATGGTCGGTTACCTAGTTATCTGATATAATTACCCTGGGGAGAAATGGGATATTCCTTGGGTCTTATATAGAACATTGCAGCTTGCTGCCGTGCGACTACAAGAGGTATGCACTGACTCCGAGAAATACAGGAGTATCTTCCCTATGAAGGGATAATCTGTTTGGGAGATGACTTGGTTAAGTTGATCTCGGCAGATACCACTGGTAAGCCTTCTTATGTTATGTTCCATCACAACGGTTGGTGACGCATTTTTTGTGGGATGCACTCATTTTGACCGATTGGATACCATTTTTATTCCCCTTCTTTGTAGGTAGAGGGAGGTGAAAAGGTAAGAGGTCTGCAGCCTTTTCAACTTCGCAGAACCTGATGTCGTCCTCTGTTTCTACCACATCCACCGCAGGTCGCTGGATCTCTCTTGCTGGAGTTCACACCGGGGGGAACTCGTCTAATACTCTTCAGTCAGTCCTGGAATGGACTTGACACAGTGAGTTAAGAATAGAGTCCAAAGGGGGACATACTCAAGTTTTCCAAATGATTCCCCTCACTGAGTTTTTACATAGCTCTTACCGATTCTCCTCTGGGGAGGTAGTATGCGACGCCATACAAGAGTTGGGTCAGAATCGGCCTTTGTCCTGCTGTCCCTGTCAAAAAAAAAAAAAAGCTTTTTCGTGCTTCTGAGCTTGGACAGCTCGGTCAGAACAATCCCAAAAAAAAAAAGATTTCTACTCAAGAAGTTGAAATACAAGATGGAATCTCCCAGGGCAGGGATCTCCAACCTGTAAAAGTAGAAAGAGGCTTTAAATGCGGTGTCATCCGCATTAAGCTTACCTGGTTTTGCTATTCAGGATTGTCATTGCCATTTCACCAGAGTGATGGTAGTATGATGGTTTCCTTATATAGTAAGAGCCATTATTTTTCTGTACTGGGACGCTCTCCTGACTACGGCGAGGTCAAGAAAAAAATGGTACAATTCGTTGTTTCTCTCTGACAGTTCTTCAACACAAAGAATCGCTGTTGATCCCAACGATGCAGAGGTCGGAGTTGGGAATAAGTTTAGATACTGATCGGTTAAGAGTTTGTTTTTTCCTGTGGAAAGACATCTGATGATCCAGAGTCGGATCAGGTTTGCAACAGTGTAAACCCGTCGATACCTTCCGTTGATGCGGAAGATGGTTGCGGCCTATGAGGCCATTTGGTGAGCAGGTCAAATGCCAGAGTTGTTTTGCGGGACCAGTTGGACATATGGTCCTGGTCTTACCTGCACATGCACCGGAAAATAATCCTATTTTCCAGGACCAGGATATCTCTCCTGTGGTGGCTTCACAGTTCTCACCTCCTGGAGGGACGAAGGTTCAGGATCCAGGATTAGATCCTGGTGTCCATGGATACAAGTCTCCGAGGCTGGGGAGCAATTTTTCCAGGGGAAGAATTTCCTGGGGGGAAAGGTCAAGCCGGGAAGCTTGTCTGCAATAAGCATTCTTGGATTAAGAGCTATTTACAACGGAACATCTTGTTCGTGTTCTGCCCGTCTTAGGGGGTCATTCCGAGTTGTTCGCTCGCAAGCTGCTTTTAGCAGCTTTGCACACGCTAAGCCGCCGCCTACTGGGAGTTAATCTTAGCTTATCAAAATTGCGAGCGAAAGATTAGCAGAATTGCGAATAGACACTTCTTAGCAGTTTCTGAGTAGCTCGAGACTTACTCGGCATCTGCGATCAGTTCAGTCCTTTTCGTTCCTGGTTTGACGTCACAAACACACCCAGCGTTCGCCCAGACACTCCTCCGTTTCTCCAGCCACTCCCGCGTTTTTCCCAGAAACGGTAGCGTTTTTTCGCACACATCCATAAAACGGACAGTTTCCGCCCAGAAATTGATTTCCTGTCAATCACATTACGATCACCAGAACGAAGAAAAAACCTCATAATGCCGTGAGTAAAATACCTAACTGCATAGCAAATTTACTTGGCGCAGTCGCACTGCGGACATTGCGCATGCGCATTAGCGACTAATCGCTCCGTTGCGAGAAAAAAATAACGAGCGAACAACTCGGAATGACCCCCTTAATTCTGTCGGACGACTAAACAGCAGTGGTGTAAGTAAGCCACTAGGGCGGAATGAGGAGCAAAGCGGAAATGGTAGAAGCTGCAAAAGTTTCCGATGAGCGGAAAGGCATGTAAACGCTCTATTAGAGGTCGTCATTCCGGGTGAAGACAACGGAGAAATAGACTTCCTCAGCAGACACGATTTCCATCCAGGAGAGTGGGGTCTTCATCAAGAAGTTTTCACAGAAGTGACAAGTCTTTGGGGAATTCCTTGATTAGACGTGAGGGTGTCTCGCCTCAACAAGAAACTTCAGCGATATTGTTCCAGGTCAAGGGACACTCAAGTTATAGCAGTGGACTCCCTCGTGACACCCTTGGTGTTTCAGTCGGTCTATGTGTTCCCTCCACTTCCACTCTTTCTGAAGGTGATAAACATAAGAAAAACAATGGTTCAGGCGATCCTCATTGTTCCGGTCTAGCCAAGGAGGGCCTGGTATCCAGATCGTCAAGACTTACTCATAGAAGATCCCTGGCCTCTTCCTCTAAGAGAGGTCCTGTTACAGCAAGGACAGGGCGTGTACCAAGATTTACCGGGGCTGCGTTTGACGGCTTGGCGGTTGAACGCCATATCCTAGCCCAAAAGGGTATTGCTGGTGAAGTCATTTCCACATTGCTTCAGGCTAGGAAAGAAGTAACGGCAAAGCTTTACCACCATATTTGGAGGAAGTATGTGTCTTGGTGTGAATCCAAGAAGGATCCTATGGAAGAATTTCAGCTGGGTCATTTTCTCCATTTTTTGCAAGCAGGTGTGGATGCAGGCCTAAAGTTAGGCTCCATTAAAGTGCAGTTTTTGGCCTTATCAATTTTCTTTTAAAAAAGAATTGGCCACCTTTCCAGAAGTTCAGACTTTCGTGAAAGGAGTGCTGCACATCCAACCTCCATTTGTGCCCCAGTGGCACCATGGGACCTTAACGTGGTGTTGCAGTTTCTTATGTCACACTGGTTGGAACCTTTACGAAAGGTAAAAATTTCTCACTTGGAAAGTGGTCATGCTATTGGCCTTGGCATCCGCAAGGCGGGTGTCGGAATTGGCGGCTTTGTCTCACAAGAGCCCCTCTTTGATCATCCTTGTGGATAGAGCGAATTGAGAAATCGGCAACAATTTCTGACTGAATTGGTTTCTGCGTTTCACAGGTAGTCAGAGCTTTGAATATTTATGTCGCCAGAACAGCTCAGTTTGGGGAAACAGACGCTCTGTTTATCCTGTATGCTCCCAACAATAGTGGGGCCCCTGCTTCTAAGCAGACTGTTACACGCTGGATCTGTGATACGATTCGGCATGCTCATTCTATGGCTGGATGGCCGGTACCGAAGTCGGGGAAGGCACATTCTACCAGGAAGGTGGGCTCTTCTTGGGGCAGATGCCCGAGGACTCTCGGCGTTTCAACTTTGCCGAGCGGCTACTTGGTCGGGTTCAAACACTTTTGCTAAGTTCTACAAGTTTGATACCCTGGCTGATGAGGACCTCAGGTTTGCTCAATCGGTGCTGCAGAGTTGTCCGCACTCTCCCGCCCCGGTCTGGAGCTTTGGAATAAACCCCATGGTCCTTTTGGAACCCCAGCATCCTCTAGGATGTATGAGAAAATAGGATTTTAATACCTACCGGTAAATCCTTTTCTCTTAGTCCGTAGAGGATGCTGGGCACCCGTCCCAGTGCGTACTGTATCTGCAGCTATTGGTTGTCGTTACACTCATGTGGTGTTTCTTTGCAGTCAAGTCTGTTGCTGCTGTTATTCATGCCATGGCATGCGATATGTGATTATTGGTCATGTTACACACAGGTTGTGTTACATTTTCGGTCAGCATATTGCTGTATGTTTTTTCCATGCCGTCAGCTGCTGTTCTATTGAATGCCACATTTTGCAGCATGTTCGAGGTGTGAGCTGGTATAATACTCACCGTGTTTTAAACAATAAATTCTTTCCTCGAAATGTCCGTCTCCCTGGGCACAGTTTTCTAACTGAAGTCTGGAGGAGGGGAATAGAGGGAGGAGCCAGTTCACACCCATTCAAAGTCTTATAGTGTGCCCATGTCTCCTGCGGATCCCGTCTATACCCCATGGTCCTTTTGGAACCCCAGCATCCTCTACGGACTAAGAAAAAAGGATTTACCGGTAGGTATTAAAATCCTATTTTTATTTCATGTAAATAAAGTGTTTAAAAACAATTGTGTTGTCATATTACTTTGCACACATTCTCTGTGGGGAGACTTGCTTAGCACACAGTCACTGCAGTGAGACCTTTTGAATTCCCTGTACATTTCATTACTCTTTGGCTCAAGGTCCTGCTGGTGGATCACCAAGGGGGCTTGTTAGCAAGGGCAGCAATCAGCAGTGACTCCAGCAAATCCCGAAGAAATATGTGGAGTGAGATCTGTCCATGCTCCTTCCTCCCTGGTGCCCAAATGACAGCTGGAGCCAAGAGGCCAATGCTTCCAATGCCTCCGGAGTTACACCACTGATACCACTGAATCTGCAATTCCGTCAGAGAGATGACTCTGATAACTTGGTGGTCACCTGCATGGCCCATCTGCTGGCTGGCCAGTTCACTGACCCACGTGCAGAAGTCTTTGAGAACTTTCTGTGAGCAACCTTTTATAAGTGTGGAGAAAGGGGCTGATTCAGGTTGGATCGCAATAAGCGATCCAACCGCAAAAATTACAAAAAGGATGTGAGCGCATGTGCAGCGCCCGTCCTGTCAATCAGGCAGAGGCATTCGCGGGGTGGGGGGTGGTGGCAAAGCTCAGATTCCTAGGCGTCGACGGAGCGTTGTGGGGGGGGGGAGGTGGGGAAACGGGGCAGCGTCATCGAAACAGGTGCGTGGTGTTGGTGTGATCACGTCAGCTGCATGATGTCACATGCAGCCGCTAAGATCAGTAAGATGGCAGCAGGACTCCTGTGGGTGTAGCCTAGCTGCACCAGCAAGACGTAACCCTAATTTCTGCAATCAAGTAGAAATTGCAGTGCGATCACAATTTCTGCTTGGTCATGGAAGGGGGTGGGGGGGGGGGGGCGGTCAGCATGCTGGGTGGCCTTGCCCTGCGATGGGCGGCCCCCAGCATGCGATCACAAGGATTGCATATTCTGCTACTTGGCAAAATTTGCAATCCTTACTGAATTAGGCCCAAAGTACATTGTTTTGTTTTCCACTTTTTTTTATCTCTTATGCGTACAAATCATAACTAAATGTGATTTTTACTCAAATAGGAAAAAAATAAATCCTTGCAAACAGCTGATTAGAGGAACAAAGTTCCACAGAAGCTTTAAAAATGTTTTTGCTCTTATTATATACTTATTTAATTGTGTGCTCCTGTGCATGGCCCTCATTAAGATGTGGTCAGTCCTATGCACCATACTGCAAAGTTGACATTTTCGGTACTTTGCGCATGTGCAATAACTGTTCTTTGTGTGCGTAAACAGGTCCTGCGATGTAGTCTGATGCCATTTGGGGATGGAGAGGGGGCGGCGATGGCCTCTGTTTGTGAAAACACCACATCGCTGCCGTTTAGGGGGTAAGAGGTTAGATTTCCTGGCCTCTTACAAGCATCTTCCATGGACGGCTTGCGCGACCCCTTGGGTGCTACAAGTTGCCCTATAGTGTCGCAGTGATGCAATGTTGCATCCTAGGACACAGCTCAGAACACTACTTTAGCAGTAGGTGTCTGCTTGTAATAGACACCTTCTGCTGCATTTACATACAGAGCTATCGCTGTTGCTTCCAAGGAAGCAGCAGTAATAGCTACTTAAACCACATCTGAATTGCTTCCATTGCTAGCCTGTCCCTATCAAGCTCATTCATATCCATTGTGGAACATATATCTGAGTGCATGGAGGTGTGCAGCACATCCTCAGGTTCAAGTGGACAATAGGACATGCTTGTGCTTCATTGTACTGATTTTACCTGTAGTGAATGATTCCCATTAACTTTGTTAATAAAATCCCTAATTTTAATATATTTTACTATTATTCATAAACATTTCAGACTCATGGCTACAAATAATGATACAGTACAAAAGGTATCACCCCTGCACTGATCATTGTATATCCAGCCCTGCAATGTAAGTTTAAAGTAGGAGACATTTAGAAAGATATTGGCCCTCATTCCGAGTTGTTCGCTCACTAGCAGAGTTTAGCAGCATTGCACACGCTAGGCCGCCGCCCTCTGGGAGTGTATCTTAGCTTAGCAGAATAGCGAACGAAAGATTAGCAGAATTGCGATTAAATAATTCTTAGCAGTTTCTGAGTAGCTCGAGACTTACTCCTACACTGCGATCAGCTCAGCCCATTTCGTTCCTGGTTTGACGTCACAAACACACCCTGCGTTCGGCCAGCCACTCCCCAGTTTCTCCAGACACTCCCGCGTTTTATCCTGGCACGCCTGCGTTTTTCCGCACACTCCCAGAAAACGGTCAGTTTCCGCCCAGAAACACCCACTTCCTGTCAGTCACACTACGATCACTTCAACAATGAAAATTCTTCGTTCGGACGTGAGTAAATCTACTAAGTTTTGTGCTAAAATAAATGCGCGCTGCGTACCATGCGCATGCGCATTTTTGCCTTTATCGCTCCGTTGCGAAAATCGGCAACGAGCGAACAACTCAGAATGACCCCCATTATATTAAGTAAATTGTGTTTATATGTCATCCTTAAGTTCAATTGTGTGGTGAAGGAGAAGATTTCTTTCATATTTTATGATTGACAGCCACCAGCACTAGCTTTGCCATTTACATTGGCCATAAATAATTTGAATTGGTCCTGAACCACCAATCCAAGGCACCCCTGCAAGTGATTATTTACACATTGCAAAGCTATAAAAATAGAAAGATGTTAGTATTTAAATGTTTACACTCTTTTCAGAGTGTAAACATTGAAATACTAACATCTTTCTTTTTTTACAGCTTTGCTATGTGTAAATAATCACTACAATATTGCTCCCATACCATATTCATTAACCATTTAAATTGGAACTGCTTAATGTAATTAGCACAGTACCATATAAAAATTATCAACTCACCCCTGCAAGTGTACAGAGGCACCCCTGGGTGCCACGGCGCACAGTTTGAGAACCACTGCCCTACAGGATGCCATAACCGAGCTGCCAAGTAATTATCAGTGCAGAAATATCAGGACACAGTAATAATTGTAACAGTTCAACTTGATCTCTTTTTGAATGTTTCAATGTAACTTATTAATATTATTAGGAGAAAGAAGTATTTAAGCTGCAGTAAAATAGGCAGCAGAAATCACTGATGAAATGGAGCATGAACGTCAGATTTTATCTCACCACAAAGAGAGAGGCTGTTCACCACTGACTTTAGAGATTAATTGCTACTGAACAGTTGTAATTCAATCGGCAGGCCATTTAAAAAATGTTTTCAGAATGTTTGTGCTCACACATAACTTTGCCAAGTTTTATATAAAGAAGACAGATCAATTATGTCATTTAATTATCTGTGATACTTCCAGAGCTCTGAGAAACATCACACACTAGTTATGGATAAGTTGTCTGGATGAATGACATCAAGTGCTTACCATAAATGCATTATGAGCATGAATAAGATTACATTGCATGCTAAAGGATCATGGATGCTTTTTCTGCAGACGGGGGTGTCCTGTTGCTGGCAGTAGTTTTATTAAATGCTTCCTTCTTTAAGTTTTAACTCCTTTCAGAATAAACTTTACATAATTCACCAGGTATGATATGTCAAAAATTGAAGAAATCTAAGTTTATCTAAAGGTACTGTACCTAAATAGCTATACCCTTCTGCATAGAATCAGATCAGTCCTTTTATATCTAGCCTTGACAGCACACGTTGCAGGACTCTTGAAAATAGAATTTGGAGAGAAGACACAAACACAGTGATATGGGGGAGCACATATCATGTAACGCGCATACAGTATATGAGTAGGTATGCGGTTAGCATACCGGTTGTCGGGATCCCGGCGGTCACAATACAGATTGCGGGATCCCGATGGGAGCACCATACTGTTGCCGGTGTACCGACGAGGTAGGTGATTTCCCCTCTATGGGTGTCCACTACACCCATAGAGGGAGAACAGAGCCTGTGGTGAGCAAAGCGAGCCCGCAAGGGTAGTTGTGATCGATCCCCTGCTGGCATTCCACTGCTCGGGATGCCGATGTCGGTATACTGACATTCGGCATCCCAAGCGCCGGTAAATCATACTGAACCCTGTGAGTAATAGCCAAACACTTGCTTTTTGGGATGACAGAGTTAAAGACAACATCCAAACAAAAATAAAAACTTTTGGGATAACCAGCGGTAGCTAGACAAATTAACAGCACTAGTCACTAGTCAACTGGTTCAGCCCACAGAAAACAGCAAGCTGATATAGCCCACAAATCCACCAAAGCTCTGAGTGTAGAGAAGCTGTGAGCCCGGCCTGCAAGCAAAGAGAGTAAAGATCTTGAATAGTAATTTATTTACCTTGTTACATATGCCTCCCAGCATTGCTAAATAATTGGACATGGACTTCACAGGAAGCAAGATGTTCATCGGTGAATCAGGAAGGTTGTAATGGTCAAGAATCAATGTGTCACCTTAGTATTTACCAGTGGCGTCTGGTGAGATCAGTGGCTGGGGAGGCACAAGCAGCTAATAATCCCCCCCCCCCCCCAATAGAATGGGGGGGGGGGAAGTGTAGGCCCCCCCCCTTCCCTACAGTGGTGAAACCAGCACCAGACAGAACCAGCCAGGGGGGTAATGCCATAGCAGGGGAGACACTCGGTATGGGGTCCCCCTGCCATAGCATTAATCTGCCCCCCCAAACTAGTCAGCACAGGGCTGGAATTCCTCCGAAGTGGGGACCCCAAAAAATAAAAATGGGGTCCCTCTCCCGAGCAATAACCAGCACTGGGCTGATAGCCCAGTGCTATGCCCTGCACCCCTGGTGGCGGTGGGTACGGGGTTCATTGTTAATATTCTTTACAGGTGGCCTACAGGTCCCAGCAAGCCTGCCCCAGCATGCTGGCACTTGGAGAACCACAAGTGCCAGCATGCCCGGACATAAATGGCCCACTGGCACCTGTGGTCCACCTGTAAAGAATAGTAATATTGTTCTTTACAGGTGGCCTACAGGTCCCAGCAAGCCTGCCCCAGCATGCTGGCACTTGGAGAACCACAAGTGCCAGCATGCCCGGACATAAATGGCCCGCTGGCACCTGTTGTCCACCTGTAAAGAAAATATTAAAATAAAAATACCACACAGTTTTTAAAAAAAAGTTTATTTAACAGGGTCTTCACCTGGGGGCGGCGGCCTTTAAGCTCTTTTGCATGGCCGCTGCCTTCCCCAGGGCTTCCAGCGTCTTCATCTGGTGGACGGCGGCTGCTAAGCTCTTTTGCATAGCTTCCGGCCATCCAGGACTTCCGGCGTTTTCTGCCTTCAGGAGCTCTTCTCTGCTCCTACTCCGCCGTTGGACTGACAGCCGCTCCCTCGCGCTGACTTATATAAGTCAGCCAGAAGGGGCGGGGCGATGACGCAGCGAGCCGTGATTGGCTTGCGGTGGCCATCTTCAATTTCAAAAATTACACTGAGGCGCCATTTTTTAAATTGGTACCGCTCCGCTGCACAAACTCTGCACCGCCGCCGCCCGCACCTCCGCCGCCACCCACCGCCCGCACGTCCGCCGCCTACCACCGCACGCACCTCCGCTGCCAGCACCTCCGCCGACGCCCGCACCTCCATCGCGCCCACACAGTGATTGACAGCGGATCCAGTGATGGATCCGCTGGCCAATCACTGTGGCCTCACTGACAGGGGCGTGCTTTCATGGGTTGAAAGCACGTCCCTGTGTGAAAGTGGCACCTCTAATGGTGCCACTTTCACATGTATTTTCAATGGGCTTTTAATGCCCATTGCTAGGCCCCGCCTGCGCCCGCCCCCCGCTCCCACACCTTTGCACTTTCACAACGGGAGGCACCACGATCGGTGCCTCCCAAACACATATAGGTAGGGAAATAGGGAATGTGATTACATTAATACAATCATTAATGACAGGGGAGGCACTGCCTCCCCTGACTGCACGTCCCTGGTATTTACAGTACCTGGTGATTTCTGGGCATACAATGGTCTGGTGCCAAAGAGAGCTCCCTGCCTTTAGTACTTTAGGTCCTGCTAAATATTACAACAGCTCATAGGAGACGTAATAGTGATGGAAGATTCTAACTATCCGGAGATAAATTGGACAAATGATTCATGTGATACTGCTAGTTTTTAAACACACTAAATGATAACTACTTACTTCAACTAATCGAGGAACCAACTAGGTACAATGCCATCTTAGACCTGGTATTAACTAACAATGGGGAATTGATATCGAATGTTATAGTAGGGGAGCCCATGGGAAACAGCGACCACAATATAGTCACATTCAAAATCCGTTTTAATAAGCAGTCCTATATTGGCTCAAGTAGGACTCTAAACTTTAGCAAAGCCAACTTTGACATGATGAGGGAAGCTTTAAGGGACATCAAATGGGAAATTTTGTTTAAAGGTAAAAATACTATGGAGAAATGGGAGGTATTAAAATCACTAATCGTTAGTAATACTCATAAATTTATTCCCATGGGTAGCAAACAAAGGACTAAATACTCCAAACCAATGTGGCTTAACAAGAAGATTAAGGAACTAATGGGTAAAAAAAGGTGAGCATTCAAAAAAATATACAAATCAGAAGGGAATGCGGAGTCATTCCAACACTATAAGGATTGTAACAACATATGCAAAAAAGAAATAAGAGCGGCTAAAGTAGAAACTGAAAAGCTAATAGCAAAGGAAATCAAATCAAACCCCAAAAAATTATTTAAATATATCAACAGCAAAAGATTGAAGAGGGAGAGTATAGGCCCTTTAAAGGACAAGCTGGGAGCAAAGATAATGTCTCACTACTAAGTGCATATTTAAGTGAGGAGGTAGTATGTGCCAGATTAAAAGAAATTAAGATTAATAAATCACCTGGTTCTGACGGAATTCACCCAAGGGTTCTCATGGAGCTTCACTCCGAACTAGCAAGACCGCTATTTTTGATATTCAATGACTCATTTACAACAAGCATGGTTCCCAAAGACTGGCGTATAGCAGAAGTGGTGCCAATATTCAAAAATGGAAGTAAAACTGAACCGGGTAATTAGAGACAAGTGGGTCTTACATCTATAGTGAGTAAAGTACTGGAAGGTATTCTAGGGGACAGTATACAGAAGTTCATTAAAGCCAATAAGGTTATTAATAGGAACCAACGTGGATTTGTAAAGGATAGATCATGTCAAACAAACTTACTAGGCTTTTATGAAACGGTTAGTGCGAACCTTGATCAGGGTAAGGAGGTCGGTGTAAACTTTTTAGACTTTGCTAAAGCTTTCGACACAGTACCGCACATGAGACTTATCTATAAGTTACCAGAACTAGGGCTAGGGAGCACAATATGCACTTGGGTCAGAAAATGGTTAGATAAAAGGGAGCAGCACGTTGTAGTAAATGGAACTTTTTCAGATTGGACTGAAGTACTAAGTGGTGTGCCACAAGGGTCTTTACTTGAACCATTATTATTCAACATTTTTATTAACAATCTAGATGTAGATCTGGTGAGCATGGTGTCAATTTTTGCAGACGATACCAAATTGTGTAAGGTTATAAATATGGAGGGAGATGCTGAGTCTCTTCAGAATGACTTAGTTAAACTGGAAGCATGGGCAGCAAAATGGAGAATGAGCTTCAATACAGACAAGTGTAAGGTAGTGCACTTTGGTAGCAAGAACAAAAATAACACCTACAAACTAAATGGGGTAAAATTAGATGATTCTGTACTGAAAAAGGATTTATGTGTTCACATAAATAGCAAACTAAGCAGCAGAATCCAAAGTAGGATTGCAGCAAAGAAGGCTAACATGGTATTAGCATGTATAAAGCTGGGAATTGACGCAAGGGATGAGAGTGTTATACTCCAATTATATAAATCCCTAGTGGGGCCACATCTTGAATACTGTGCACAGTTTTGGGCACCATACTACAAAAAGGATATCCTGGAACTAGAAAATGTTCAGAGGCGGGTGGCCAAACTAATTAAGGGGATGAAGGCCCTGGAATATGAGGAAAGGCTTGCATGGCTGGGCATGTTTACACTGGAAAAAAGTTAATTAAGAGGGGACATGATCAACATTTACAAATATATAAGGGGACAATACACAGAGCTTGCGGGGGATCTGTTTTTGGTAAGATCAACACAGAGGACACGTGGACACCCGCTTAGGTTAGAGGAGAGGAGATTTCACAGAGACGTAAAGGTTTCTTCATGTCACAACTGAGGGCTGGTGTTGGTAGCAGGAAGCCTCAGTTGTAGGGGCTGACGGGTACTTGAACTCAGGAGGTGAGATGGGACTCCTAGACATGTGCAGGAACTGCAGCACCAAAGCCCGAAGGCATGACCAGTGACCACGACAACTGGGAGTGATTTTACGGTTTTTATTAAATAATAAAAGTCATAGAAGGTGCAACAAAACAATAACCATCAAAGAGAGTCACTGAATTCCTACTGGTTGAAGACCAGTAACTTAGGAATTGGTTCAAGGTGTATTATGATGCTTGAGATTGTAGGTGAAGGGTTAAAGTGATGCTAGGGATCGCAGGTACAGCACTTAGCTGTCAAGGTGAATTATGATGCTTGAGATCGTAGGTGAAGGGTTAAAGTGATGCTAGGGATCGCAGGGACAGCACTTAGCTGCAATAGTAGATATTTGAGAACAATGAGAACAGGATACCACTGGAGGAAAGCTACTGAAAGCCAAGGCATATACTCTGCCAACGCTGGGTGCAATGGCAAGAAAGTCAGACTGCACCACAGGGGTATTCTCAGGAGAAGCAGGCTGCACCGCAGAGTATAGTCACAGGGGAGTCAGGCTGTACCGCAGAGTGTAACCACAGGAGAAGCAGGCTGCACCGCAGAGTCTAATCACAAGAGAGTCTCTAGTGAAGCTGTAGACTGGAATCACTGAAAAGACAATTGAAGCACTGACAATTTCCTGGGTGCTGGGACAGGATATTTATACCTGCTGGTGAGCAGGCATTGGCTGACAATTAGACACAGGCGCCAGCATGTGACTTTATCCAACATGGCTGCGCCCATAACAGAGTTTGAAGGGGAAAGAACCATGTGCCAAACAACAATGGCGGCGGAGGCCGCAGCAGCAGAGGACTCCACGCTTTCCCACATACGCACAGCGGCCACAGGGATGACGGCGGTGGGCGCGGCACACAGAGGACGCCACACTCAGCTTCCATGCGGCAAGATCGCTGGTGCGGCGGTGACGGCCGCGACAGGGCTGAGAGCACCATACTAAGCTAAGTGAAAACACTGAGAAGGCAGCTGAGCCAGCACTCTGGGTAACACAAAAATGAAATGTAAGACAAAACATAGTTATGACCCGTCCCTTGCACGCTGAGCCAATCTGAGGAAACACCTAACTGGTAGGAAATGGCATCCAGTTACCCGGATCTGGACACTTCACAGTAAGTACAATACATGTTTGAATTCCCTGCCTCAGAGAGTAGTAATGGCGGACTTGGTCAACACTCTTAAGAATGGACTAGAAAAGTACCGAATGTATAAGGATATACAGGGTTATGGTGCGTAGTCATGCACTATCGTTATTTAAAAAAATAAAAGAGGAATAAACACAACGGTCGTCATTAGCAACAGACTAAATTAATCCTAAAAATTAATACAGAGTAGGAGACAACAAATAGGTTGAATCCGATGGACAAATGGTCTTTTTTCAACCTCAAAAACTATGTTACTATGTTACCTCAGGCATAAGGTAAGCATTGAAACAAGATATGCTATTCAGCTTCCTAAAGGGCCTCTGATTCACCATTACCCCAGGTGGCGTGACAATGTCATGTGAAATTAATTTACAATGGCCTGTGATGACAGAGAAGACATCTTGGTTCTAGTGTACAATTTCTTGAATGTATTGCTTCTGATTAGGAGTCAGGCCTAACTCTATAGGAACTGTAGGAGTTCCACAACACACAAAAGCACCTACTAAACTGCCAGGGTGTAATAAGGTAAATGTGATATATTTGCTCCTTTGGTCTCCTCTCTAATTGACAAACATTGTAGTTCAGGAAGGTCTGACTGGTACTAAGACGCTACATGACCCTTGCAAATAAACAAAATCTTAATCTCCTGAGTCATAATTAAAACTAAAGCCCCATACACACTAGACGAGAAAATAAAAGATCTCAGAAGGGCCAATCTGGTGAGATCTTTTACAATCTCGGCCAGTGTGTACACTCAATGTCATTAACTATGCTCGCTCGCATGTACAGACGAGGGAGGTCCTCTTTAACGACAGCCATGCTGCAGCATAGGTGTCGTTCCCACCACCGCCCCCTTGCTGTCGCTCTCTTCCCCACTGGCATCGGCAAGTGTGTATGCACTTGTCAATGCTGGCACCCTGCCTGGTCCCTGCCGCCACCAATATCCGTGGTGGCGGGGGCTTGGCTAGTATGTACTGGGCTTAACACCTTGGGGCAGATTTACACTTCCTCTAGGTTGACATAGGCTTACTGTTTCTTGTCAGTCAGGGAAGGGTCCAACTTCTCTGCCCAAACTTCTGGTGGCCAATCCATTTATCTTGCACCCATAGGAAACAACAACTCGTTTGCATTGCACTGCACCACCACTAGTGCCCGCACCTGAGAACACTGCTATAAAACCTGCATGTGTGGGGACTATTATTGGCTTGCCCATACACACAAGATACTCAGGGCAGATGAAGAGGAAGAAAGGAAATGCACTAAATACTAAGGTACTTCAGGCCACCTACACAAGGTGCCTGGTACCTTATGGAGTTGCAATTTAAATAATTAGTTATAACACTATAATGATATGGTTGGTTGTAGGTAATTTTGTTTTTCTTCTTTCGCATTATATTCAATTAGCACCAATCACTAACTGAGGGGCAGAATTATCGAGTGATATTCCTTTTATCACTCATAAAGAATGGTAAATGGTGCTCCAGCCAATCAGATCCCAACTGTCATGTGTTTGAAAAATGACAGTAATGAGCTGATTCGCTGGAGCAACATTTATCATTTGTAATGAGTGACAACAAGAATATCACTCATTGATAAATCTACCCCTGAGTGTTTAAAGACACTCAAAGGGGGGAATTCAAATGTTTGAAAAGTCGATTCGGTGTCTGTTTTTCCCTGTTTATTAGATAGGAAAAACAGACACCCAACTGACTTTTCAAACAATTGAATATCCCCCAAAGTGTATGTCTCAGTCCTTGTACATTCAGACACACAGATGTACATCAGGGAAGGGCAGATGTGCGTCTGCCCCTACATGGGACGCAAAATCAGCCATTAAGTGCATTATAATCAAAATCTAATTAAAAATATGCAATTACAGTAACATAAAAAAATACAAGTTTATTCAAATTTTCATCAAACACCGTAAATGTTGATGATAATATGATGCACAATTTTAAATACAGGCTCTGGAAAAATAGCTAGAAATTTGTGAAACTCTTTAAGGTAAAATCCAAGTAAGTTCATACAATAATTCATGTCAAGGGCCTGATTTAGAGGTGAGCAGTGCATGCAGCAGTATCTATTGATGGTCACCCGTCTTGCCAATACAATCTCCGTACATCCAATGAGGCAGAATGTACAAGTACGGTGTGACCGTATATGCCACCATCAAAACTGACTACAGCCCCTATGCGTGTGTCTGTGTAGACAGATAATTTCACTGCCTCGCCCATGATACTCCCACTTACTACAAACATATCTAGCCACCTCACACTCTTCCACAACATTTTTGATACCATGAATCTCGATAACAACAGCATCTTTGTGCACACTCTGTGTAATGCCTGCACCGCAGGAGTCTTTAGGAATTTTGCACATACTCAGTTGCAAAAAACTAGGTTAACATCAGCATTGCGTGCTGCTCTGAATTATGCCCTAAAACATTCATTTTAATGTATTATTATACACTAAGGGCCAGTTGTACTAAGCCTTGGAGAGAAATAAAGTGGGTGGAGATAAAAAGTACCAGCCAACCAACTCCTAACTGCCATTTTTCAAACACAGCCTGTAACATGGAAGTTAGGAGCTGATTGGCTGGTGCTTTATCTCCGTCCACTTTATTTCTCTCCAAGGATTAGTACATATGCCCCTCAGTTTGATCTATTTGTAGATGTTTACACTTTTCTAGCTTTATAGTGCTGGACAGTGGGAGGGACTTAGCCAAAATGCCTCCCAACCTTTACTGATTTCAGTGGACAGTCCCAATTTGAGGGGACTGTCCCGCTGTCATGCAGTTGACAGTTTTCCTCAACTTGCAGAAAGTTGAGAGGTATTTGTGCGGTCACTGTGGTAAGCTAAGGCCTCTGATGCACTAGGCATCGGGTAGGGGAGTTGAGGTTGGTCTAGTTCTTCATAAAGACAGTGCTAGACAGACACCCAGGAGTGTTGTTACACCCATTGTGATGTGGCTAATCCTCTAATGTGGCAAGAGGTTTGCCCGCATTTCTCAGCTTGCTGCAGCTCTGTGTGTCAATTTATTATTTTTAAATCATCTTTGAAGAGCATGAACTATCTGGGGTGCCAAAAACTACTGACTGGCTCTTAGGGCTATATGTACGAAGGTGAGGCTGTTGGGGCAAAGGGTTTGTGCCAAGGATTGCGTCATCATGGTTGCACCATGCCCATTTCACCAGAAAACATTCCCACATGCTATTTTGTCTACCCGAGAATTGGGAACCTCCTAGACAATTCGGTGAGAGTAGGCCAGTATGACAACAATGCAGTTTGAATTTACAAAAATGACACTTTTCATGGTAATGGTTACGGAAAATAACTATGATGTTATATTTTACTGCATACATCTTTCAAAAACTTCTATATCATCTTGCATCCTATGGGAGCTGTTTGTTCCTGGCTACACAAGAATTTTATTCATGTCTTGAACATGGTTAAGAAATATATATATATATCAGATTTAATGATTCGAAAGGCAATTCATTCTGCTTGGCAAAGTACATTTCAAGGCCAAAAGAGAGGAAAATAAGTTATCATACATAAGGCTTGTATTTAAATGTTCAACTTTTATTATACTGCAGAAACTTTCAGATGTATAACTATAAAGTATGAACACTAATTGAAGGAAAATATGTGCTCATGTCTATTGGAATGTTCTTCATATACATACCAGAGCCAAACCTCATTATTCTGTTTCCATGCAAAGCAAATTAAGCAGTGCTGGTGTCTCACTGGAATTAACATCCATAGATAATAGTACTGCAACCATTTTTACTATAGATACAATAGAACAAAAAATAAAATGTGTTCCCCCAATCAACTCACAAACAGCACATAAGTAGGAATGAAGTTTCCTTGGCCGTTTCACAAAGTTTGCTATTTGAATAACTCTGCAGCCAATGGCTACGTAGTTAATGTAGTATGAATATGAACAATAAGTACAGGTCACTGCATGCTCTTGACACAATTTATTGTTAATATAAAAACAGCTTGGTGTGTTTTACATGGTGGTGTGGCGATTCAAAGCAAAGGTGATTTAAGTAGCAAATCATACACTTGTTACCATTTACCATTTTGAAATAAAAGAATTGAAGAACAGTTTAGAAATGCATGAAAAGTGTTGTCTTATTATGGACAACGTGATAAATATATGTGTACTATTTGGCGATGATAATAAGCAGTGCAAATAGTATTAGCAGATCCAACACAGTCACCAAACAGCCCAAGACTTGCCCAGCTGTATGGTTTATAGAGTAGTAGTATGTTTGTAAAGCTGCTCTCACATTACATACAATCAGTATCCGGATGGAGCGAAGCTTTAGTGTTACATACTGTACATCGCACCAGCCAGTGATGTATGTGGGTAGCAGTGCATATACAAGCAGTAGCGGTGTGCTGTGGTAGTAGATATCTCTGAAACAGTGCAGGGTCTCTGCGAGCAAAGCGGAACACATCCATGACTCACTGTGTCACTCTAACACAGGGACAAGATGGTACCGCGCAGAAGACCAAATGGTGGGAATCTTTTTTAAAGGACTGATGTCTCCCTAAAGGAGCATCATGGTGACTGCGTAGTAGCGTACTTCATATTTCAACACAACTCCTGTTGTTTTAGAATACTACACCATGGACCGATGAGTTCTCCTGTTTCATGCTAAAGGGCCAAGATATGTTTAAAAAAATATTAAGGTCATCTTACCTGGTCTCAGCAATACAGACTGGTGGTGCAGGTTCCTTTTATGTCTAATGAAGGAGACAAGCAAATGTACGGCCCACCTCAAACTGCATAGTATTTCTGCTACATGTTGATAACCTACTGTATGATCAGATGGGTTCCCATATTCCCATTGGTCTCAAGTGGTTGCCCATCTTCCCCATTGTGATCCACTACTTATATGAGCATATTTTTGTTAAATCGATTGCTTGACAGATGAATAGCTTGCTGTTACAGATGTGGCCTCAGTGCAAACTATTGTGTATCTGTATACACCCGTATTATGTATATATACATGCCAAAGAAACATATGTGTCTTTAATTACCACTAATACTGAACTAGCTTTATATTACATACAGAACACTCTTTTGCCCAAGACTAAAGTTTTTAAATTTTTAGAATTGTAGAATGGAATAACACTTTGACCAGTTCATTTGCCCAAGTTTGTATTATGCTGCGGACTAGTAAAATTTGCAGATTTGATTAGTTGTTGTCATCAGCAATTTAATTGGTTGAAACCACTCATAGATTTGCCTCCGTTACAGCAGCCTAGTATCTGTAATACCTGCTCTAACTACTCAACTGGGAAAAACATGTTAAGTTTAAAATTTTCCAGCTGCTGCAGAGCTTTTATCACGGATTGAAACCCTGAACAAATAAAGCACATTTAAACTGCTGTAAAGCCACATTGTTTGGACAGCTAGCATCCTTCCAGTAAGAGACAAGGTTCTAACAGGGGTTTTTGCTTTTGACAACAGACACTATTGCCTCAATTGTAAGTAAGGCTCTCTATAGTTCTACCCGATAAGTCTTTGTAAATCATACTTACCGACTTCTGGGTAGGGATGGCGATTGACCATTGATGATTTAAAATCATTGATGGTCTATGACCAATGGTAACTACTTTTACCATCAATGGGGGAAAACCAGATGGTTTCTCACCATCGATGATAAAGAGCTATTGAATATTTTTTGGGCCCGTGACTCACTCAATAAAAAAGTAGGGGTGACCATCGATGCTTCCCTTACAGATGGTTTCACACCATCAAGGCTATCTATCAATGGTACTATCGATGGTAACTATTAGATAACCCACCGATGGCCATCCCGATTTCTG
This sequence comes from Pseudophryne corroboree, assembly GCF_028390025.1. NCBI lineage: Eukaryota > Metazoa > Chordata > Amphibia > Anura > Myobatrachidae > Pseudophryne > Pseudophryne corroboree. The sequence goes on along the minus strand of NC_086447.1, from coordinate 548,034,499 downwards.
AGTTGCTCTCTCCGGGAGACAGCAGCCAGATCAGCTCAGCTGGAGGGCAGTGCAGGGGTGTGGTGCATCAAAAGGGGCAGGGTTGAGGTGGTATGGGGGGCCCCAGCTTTACAGTGCCAATATTACCAGCATTATACAGCAGGGGGCGTGGCTGTGATGATGCGATTCACCCAGAATCACATCATCGGCATCCGGACCACCCAGTTTTTTTTGTTAAGTGGGCGGCCAGTCAGGAGGGTTCGTCTTGAGTCAGGAGACTTGCCTGTTCTTCCAGGGGGCTGGGAGGGCCACCCAATTTTCTGGAGCTTTCCAGCCATTCCCATAGAGTAGGCAAGTATGTTGTAAATATATTTTTTCTAAAACATTTTTAGCCATAAACCGTTCTAAATGAAAAAAAGTAATTTGGTTAAATAAAGTTAATTTATGATAATGTCTCCTTACCACACAGGACTATCCAAGTTATATTTAAATGTTTTAATACATTATTTCATATTGAAAACACATACAGTAGAAACGGAATTGGAATTACAAATATCAAAGTAAAGTGGGGCAGATGTATTAACCTGGAGAAGGCATAAGGAAGTGATAAACCGGTGATATGTGCAAGGTGATAAACGCACCAGCCAATCGGCTCCAATATGTAAATTAACAGTTAGGAGCTGATTGGCTGGTTCGTTTATCACCTTGCACATATCACTGGTTTATCACTTCCTTATGCCTTCTCCAGGTTAATACATCTGCCCCAGTGTTCTTAAATTGCTATGAACAGAATGATTATTTAGAGCTTAACAGTTTAATGAGGGACACCCCAGGTCAAACCAACTAAGGTTCTTTCTATTAGGAAGTGAATAAAAACTGAGACGAATGTATGAGATTTATTTAGATTTAGAAAATATTTTTGATAGCATGCCACACAGACAGCTACTGCATTAATTAGCTTCTATAGACTTGAGAATAACACTTGCACTTAGAAAACAAACAGTGGGACACATTCCCAGATCTGTTATTAGTGGAACATACTCCATCCACCTCATAAGGTACTTCTTTTTAATTTGTTTATTAATGGCATTGAAGTTGGCATTGAAAGCAGTATCCCCCTGCTGGCTGATGACACAAAATTATACAACCTAGTCAAATTTGGAACAGGATTTGTTTTCTCTGCAGCAAGATTTTGCACAATGTGTTACTATGATAAGAGAGGGGAGCTGGAAGGTCATTTCAGTGCTTATTCCATGAATCAGTTCTGGTGAAAAAGCCCCATCCTTTAGGATCTGTGCCTTAAAGGAGATTGTTCACCTTTTCTTTTTTTCCATTGGAGTAAATGCATATCAGTGAACAATGGGGTCATTCCAACCCGTTCGCTCGCTGCGTTTTCACGCAGCAGAGCGAACGGGTCCCTGCTGCGCATGTGCCGGCACCTTTGTGCACCTTCGGCGCTGGCCGGGAGTAACTCCTGAAGTGCAAAGGCATCGCCGCTGTGCGATGCCTTTGCACTTCTGCGAGGGGGGGCGGACTGACATACGGGGCGGACTAGCCCCGTGCTGGGCGTCCCCCCGCATGTCAGGAAAGTTGATCGTAACTGTTCAAAATTTTGCACAGCTACCATCAACTCGGAATGACCCTCAATGTCACAATAAATGTGTTACAAAGTCACAATAAACATACATATACGTAATATATTAAGATTGGCAAAATTAATATTGATATACTAAAGAATTTAACAAGATGGTTTTATAAATACAATAAATTAAAATTGTACTTGCATCTGCATTTCAAGTGATTAAACAAAGAAGATGAGAAAACCAGGTTGAGAATCATATAATGATATCAGGGTCCTGTAGGAACAGGAGCAGTTTTAGGTGTGGGCAAGGAGGGCATGGCCACAGTCACCTGTTGCAGCCGATACCCAGCAGGGAGACAGGTGCTAGAGGTCACCTGGAGGAGAGCAGGGAGAGAGATGCTAAAGGTCAAGTAGGACCTCTAGCATCCAAAAATGCTGGTGGCAGGATAAGATGCAGAAATACATCTTCTCCCATGTAAACCCCTGACAATGAGCATGAGCTCCCTGGCAGCGAGCATGAAACCCCTGGCAACGAGCATGGAACCCAGATCATGAAACTCCTGATAACGAGCATGAAACTCTTGTCAACAAGCATGAGATCCCTGGCAGCCAGCATGAAACCCCTGACAACAAGCATGAAACCCTTGGCAATGAGCATGAGACCCCTTGCAATGAACAGGAAACCCCTGACAATGAGCATGGAAACCAGAGCAGGAAACCTTCGGCAATGAGTATAAGACCCCTGGCAATGAGCATTAGACCCCTGGCAATGAGCAGGTAATTTAAAAGTAATTAGAAGCCTTTCTGAGGTGCATAATTTGTAATGAGCATTACTGGGATGCAGTTAATTTGCCAGCAGTCAGGATACCGGTAGTCAGGATCCTGACTGCTGACAATACCGACAACCAGAATCCCAGCTCACATGGGCTATTCCCACTCGTGGGTGTATACATCACCCATAGAGTGGGAATAGAACCTGTGGCGAGCACAGTGAGTCACTGAGCCTGCAAAGGATCTCTTTGCGCTCACTCGGCTGCCGGCATACTGAGGGTCAGGATGCCACTGTTTGTATGCCCCCTGAGACCATGAAATGGTCTAAGGGGCATAACTGTATGTGGGATAATGTGTAAGGGCATTACAGTGTATGGCATAATATGTGGCATAATGTGTAAGGGCATTATGGTGTGTGGCATAATATGTAATGGGCATTAAGGTGTGTGGCATAATGTATAATGGGCATTACAGTGTGTGGCATAATGTGTAAGGGCATTACGGTGTGTGGTATAATATGTAATGGGCATTACGGTATGTGGCATAACATGTGTGGCATAAATTGTAAAGATTACGGTGTGTGGCATAATGTGTAATGGGCATTACAGTGTGTGGTATAACGTGTAATGGGCATTAAATTGTGTGGCATAACGTGTAATGGGCATTATGATGTGTAGCATAATGGGCATTATGGTGTGTGGCATAATGTATAATGGGCATTATGGTGTGTGGTATAATGTGTAAGGAGCATTACTATAAGGAGGAAAAATTACAAATAATGTAAAGGGCATGAATCAGGTTTTTTCCCCCTGTGTTTTTCTTTTTCCTATGTTTTATAAAGGGCTCTAGTAAGTACGTAATTAGAAGGCTTACTGCGGCGCATAATTTGTAATGAACATTATTAGGGATGCAGTTAATTTGCCAGCAGTCAGGATATCGGCGGTCAGGATACCGATGCCAGAATCCCGACTGCTGACAATACCGACATCCAGAATCCTGGCTCACATGGGCTATTCCCACTCATGGGTGTCCACATAACCCATAGAGTGGGAATAGAACCTGTGGCAAGTGCAGCAAGCCACTGAGCCAGCAAGGGGACTCTTTGAACTCACCTGGCTGCCGGCATACTGATGACCAGGAAGCCATTGTCAGTATGCCCCTGAGACCATAAAATGGGCATTACAGTGATCATGAAATGGGCATTAAAGTGTGTGGCATAATGTGTAATGGGCATTATGATGTGTAGCATAATAGGCATAACTGTATGTGGCATAATGTGTAATGGGCATTACAGTGTATGGCATAATACGCGGCATAATGTGTAAGGGCATTACGGTGTGTGGCATAATATGTAATGGCATTACGATGTGTGGCATAATGTGTAATGGGCATTATAGTGTGTGGCATAATGTGTAATGTATAATGGGCATTAACGTGTGCGGCATAACGTGTAATGGGCATTATGATGTGTAGCATAATGGGCATTATGGTGTGTGGCATAATGTGTAATGGGCATTATGGTGTGTGGAATAATGTGTAATCAGCATTACAGTGTGTGGCATAATGTGTAAGGAGCATTACTATAAGGAGGAAAAATTACAAATAATATAAAGGACATGAATCAGGTTTTTTTTCTTCTGTGTTTTTGTTTTTCCTATGTTGTCTAAAGGGCTTTACCTGGTGTAATGTTTATAAGGGGTATCTACCTTGCATAATGTGTATAAGGGATACTACCGTGTGGTGTAATGTGACTGATGGACACTACTGGCAGTGTAATGTGGTTGACAGACATAACTGTGTTTTGTAATGTTAATTGGTACTATTCTTCCATCTCCAGAATCCCTGACAACTGTGGACTGGCAGCTGTGATTCTATTACTTGTAGTTTTAGTGCCACTCCCTGCCTCCTCATGCAGTACTGCATGGCTGGGAAAGGAGACATGGCCGTTACAGTTCCCCCCAGCTAAACCCTCAGCAATCCTGCTGAGACCCTGGCTGCAGTCACCTCGTGCAATTGCACAGCTCGCCAGGATATCTGCTACAAGTATATTGCGTATGTTGCTTTTATTTTTTGCTGTGCTGTCTCTGGTTTTCCACAGGCTGTTGCTTAGCGTGATTGCTCCCCTTCAGATCTCTGCTAAGGGTTGCTCCTCTATCTCTGCCATCTGATTCCAGGGTTGGGTGGGTCTCCGGTTCTCAGGGCTCCTGGCTGTGGTGCTTGGTATCCTGGGAATTGTATTTCCTCTTTCAGCCTTGAGTCTCTAACTCCACTATTGTTCCCTGCCAGGGTGGTAGGTTTAGGTCCCAGGGTCATTGAGCCACTTAGATACAGTATAACCCTGCAATTCCTATTCCCTGCTGGTAATGTAAACTAGGAGAAGGAGTTCAGGTTCAGTACAATGTAGTTCTGAGTTTTCCAAGCAGCCTATCTATCACCTATCCGGGTTTGGGAATACGCTGCTCAGAATCCAGTCTTGTATCCTGGTATTGAGTTTGAGTTGGTTTGTCATTCAGCATTGTCAGAATTGCTTCTGACTTCCCTAGCACCTGTACACTTCATCCGTCTACTCCATGTGCAGGCCAATACTATATCATCCAGCTTTACTCCTACATTGTGCCAAAGGGTCCCAACATGGATCACAAACATCCTCATTCCATGATAAACCAAGCTCAGACCTTTACACCTCTGGACTAAAAGGTGTATTATTAATTGGCCTTCAACTTTTTTTCATGGTACCATCAGCTATGCACTTCATTCTTGTTTATTAAATCTTTGATAAATGTATCTGCACTTTTCTTTCTGATTTGCACATCAGCTTAAGGGCCTAATTCAGCATGGAATGCTGCTCCCACAGATGAGCCAATCTGAGAATCGCTGCCCGTGACACCTTTCTGGTTACCTCAGCGTTTGTGGTAAATCAAAACAGTCCACAGTCAACACGGTCACTGCCACCATCAGAAGTAACTTTTGGGTCAAGCCCAGGATGAGCTTCTGCTCTCATCCACACACACAATTATTAATAATACTACAAAAAAAAATATATATATAGCTAGGATGGGTCACTCTAGGCCTTGGGTTAAAAACACAGAAAACAGAACTAAAAATTACAGAATTGAATTTCAAGAAAATCTTCAAAGTTTATAGTTACAAAAAAGGTTTACAAGATTCTAGTAGTTAAAATAGTAAAACAAGTAATTACAATTATAAGAAATAAAAATAGGGAGAAAACACAACCCTGAAGTCACCTGCAGTACAGAACGCTGTAGAAGTGAGGCCACTTCTGGTTTCTGGTGTCATTATAGGACCATGTTGCTTCCTTGACCCACCTCAAAGATAATGAACAATTTTCAGAGCGAGTTTCCCGTATTTAAGCCTACTGAAATTCACACGAAGCCCCACTCTCTATGAATTCATTTTTAACCCTGCCAAAACCAGATTTGATTGAATCTCAGCTTACACTTTGGGGTTTCTGATCCGTTCAAGCAGGGGGGATAAAAAATATAAGTTATGGTAAGAACTTACCGTTGATAACGGTATTTCTCCTAAGTCCACAGGATCCACAGGATAACAATGGGGATATGATGAAGCAACATGACAATGCCCCTAAATCTGATGCTCTTCTAGCTGACGCCATAGACAGCAGAAAGAGCGCTTTAGCTGTTAACCATTTAAGATCCACTTTATTAAGTGGTTCAAATGGGGCAACTTGAAGGGCTTTCAGGACTAAATATAAGTCCAACGGCACTGTAGGCGGAACACATGGAGGTTGAATGCACAGCATTCCCTGGAAAAAAGTATGCACATCCTGTAAATTTTCTTTTGGAACCATACAGTCAATACCGACACTTGCACTCTCAAGGAAGCCACCTTCAAACCTTTATCCATTCCTGCCTGAAGGAATACTAATACCCTGGATACTTAGGGTCCACCTTTCTTTCACTGCACCAATGAATATAGGTTTGCCATATTCAGTGATAAATACGAGCTGAGGAAGGTTTCCTTGCTCTGAGCATTGTTTGAATTACCTGTAGTGAGAATCCTCTTGACTTCAGGATAGAGGTTTCAAGAGCCATGCCGTTAAAGACAGTCGATCCAGATGTCTGTGATAACAAGGACTCTGCGTCAGTAGACCTGGACATTGAGGGGGCAGAAATGGAGCATCCATCGACATTCTCTGCAGATCCGTATACCAATGCCTTCTGGGCCAAACCGGAGCTATTAGTATCATGGCATCCTTTCCTTGCTTTATCTTTCTCACCACCCTGGGTAATAGAGTGGTTGGATGGAACACATAAGCCAGATGAAAGTCCCATCTCACCGACAAGTCATCCACAAAGATCGCTCTGGGATCCTTTGTTCTGGACCCATATGCGAGCACTTTGTTGTTCAGATGGGACGCCATGAGATCTATCTCTGGCAACCCCCATTTGTCTACTAGAGTCTGGAAGACCACCGGGCGTAAAGCCCATTCGCTTGCTTGAATGGTGTGTCGACTGAGAAAGTCCGCTTCCCAGTTAAGGACTCCCAGAACGAACACTGCAGACAAGGCTAGATGATGAAGTTCTGCCCACTTTATTATGGGACTTACCTCCTTCATTGCTTTTTGGCTGTGAGTTCCTCCCTGATGGTTGAGGTACGCTACTGCCGTCGCATTGTCAGAGTGGATCTGGACTGGTTTTCCTCGAAGAATATTCTTTCCCTGAATCAGTGCCATGTATATGGCCCGAAGTTCCAACACATTTATTGGCAGGCAACTTTCTTCTTTGGTCCATCGCCCCTGGAAACACAACCTTCCGGACACTGCTCCCCAGCCCTGGAGACTGTCAGAATTTCCCAATCTGATATGCAAAAGGGTCTTCCCTTGTCCAGATGGGACGTCTGTAGCCACCAGGCTAATGACCTTCTTACTATTATCAAAAGTACCATAGTCTGTGTTTTTATCGTCTGATGTAATCCATTCCATTTGGCAAGAATCAGACGCTGCAGAAGCCTTGAGTGGAATTGTGCATACTCCACCATGTCGAATGTTGACACCATCAAACCCATCACTAGCATTGCTGCATGAATGGATACTGTTTGACTGTGTAGCAAGTCTTGAATCCTTGACTGAACCTTGGATATCTTGTTCTGAGGTAAAAATATTCTCTGCAGACCTGAATCCAGTAGAGCCCCCAAGTGAGTCATCCATTGTGACGGAACTAGAGACAATTTTGCCCAATTTCTGAGCCACCCGTGCCTCTGTAGACATGTTATTGTCTGTTGGAGATGACATAGGAGCAATTCCTGTGACTGCCAGGATTAAAAGATCGTCAAGGTATGGAAAAATTCTTATCCCCTGCTGGCGGAGATAAGCTGCCATAACTACCATGATTTTGGTAAATACTCTGGGGGCTGTGGCTAACCCAAAGGGTAGGGCCTGGAACTGAAAATGCTGTTGGAGGATAGTGAACCTGAGATAACACTGAGTGACAGTGCTATAGGAACATGTAGGTAAGCATCCTGTAAATCCAGGGATACCATACCCTGGATTCATGGCCAAGACTATGGAACGTAACATCTCCATGTGAAACCGAGGTACCCAAATGTATTTGTTTAGCATTTTGAGATTGAGAATAGGCCAAAATGACCCATTTGGTTTCTGAACCAAAAACAAGTTGGAGTAAAAACCCTGTCCTCGTTGTGCAGGGGGAACTGGAATGACTACTCCTGACTGACACAATTTCTGAACTTCTTCTTGAAAAGCCATGGTCTTCTTCTCTACCCGAGATGGGCTGGTACAAAAAAACCTTCAAGGAGGATGCTTCTTGAAGGGAAAAGCATAACCTAGAGATACCGCTTCCTGCACCCAGACATCTGTTGTAGACTGCTGCCAGATCTGTGCAAACTGAAGAAGTTGGCCCCCTACCCTGGGATCTCTGATTTGGAAGCCAGCCCTCTGGTAGCCCATTGCTTTTTTGACTTACCAGACTTGTTGTATTGGGGCTGCTTGCGATACCTTTTTCCCCTAGCTTTTCCTTGAGACCGAAAGTCAATTCTTTACCAAAAAGAATATTTCCAGAAAAAGGCAAAGATTCCAAAACCTTCTTAGATTCTAAATCAGCTTTCCACGTACGTAACCAAACTGCTCTGCGAGCAGCTATTATTGACGCTGATGACCTGGAGGCAATAGTACCCATATCTAATGCTGCTTCTTCCAAGAATATTACAGCCTGTTTTATATGAGCTATATGGGATTTTTGCTCTCTAGAAGCTACAGAAAAATCCCCCTCCAATGTATCAGCACAGGCAGCCACTGCCTTTGTCATCCAAGCTGAAGCCATGGCTGGCCTTATGACTGCCCCAGACAGGGAAAATATGGTTTTTAGAAACCCATCTACTCTCCTATCCATGACATCATTTAATGATGTTGAAGGCAAAGGTAATATAGATTTTATCACAAATCGAATCACATGCGTATCTACTTTAGGAGCCACCTCCCTTTTTAAACAAACCCCAGCTGGAAGAGGATAATTGGAATCCCATTTTTTAGGAATTCTAAACTTCTTATTGGGCATAGCCCAAGCCTCTTCCATGATTTCCATCAGCTGATCTGACCCTGGAAACTCAGTTTTAACTGTTTTGGGACATTTAAACACAGGTGCCTTGGTTTTTAACACAGGCTCTGCTGAATCCTCTAAGGATAGAATGGCTTTCATTGCTTTAATTAACTCAGCTATGTCCACTGAGCTGAGACCTTCTTCCTCTTCGCATGCAAAGTAGAATTAATTGAGCTTTCATCTTCTGATGAATTCTCCTCTGCCTCATGTGTAGCCTGTGAAGGTGAAGATTTACTTACCATCGGTTTATCAGCTTGTTTCCCTTGGTAGCTGCTGGTGGAATTGATATACTGTAGGTAGGGAGCTGCATGTAAGGGTTAATAGTGTAACCTATTCCTTGTACAGAAGCTGTAGGAATTATCCGTTCAGCTATACTGGATAAGGCCTGTACAAACATAGCCCAAGGTGGATCCATCTGTACATGACGTTGTACAGGGATCTGCCTTGTATTTTGCTGAAAACTAAAACAATTTGCACACAAACCATCCTGAATCAGATCCTGAGAGGATAATACAGTTTTACAATACAAACATGATATGAGTGTTGGTGTTGCTGTGAGTGTACCTTCCTCACCTTTGCCGCTCTTAGACATGATAAATAATCAGCACTTTCACAGTGTACTACACAATTTGTGACTGTAATCACTTTAACTTTCTAAAGTGACATACAATCTGACCCTACCCATGCAAAAGCATTGAGGATCAGAAAAACAAACTGACAGACATATAGTAAAGTCAGCAATCACACTAGCAGTCAGTCACATGTTATACATTAGCATAATAAGCAATATGAGCACATCATAAACTACAAACACATTTTTAAGTATGTAGGAGAACATATTACTGACCATGTTTAAATGTATGTAATGTATTTAGACGCAATGCAAAAGAAATATACGTTATGATAAGAACTTACCGTTGATAACGGTATTTCTCCTATGTTCACAGGTTTCCACAGGATAACAATGGTATATGATGGAGCGACAGCGGATTGGCACCAAATGATCACAAGCTTTCAGTCCTCCCAGGATGCAACGGGCTCGTCTATATATCCCCGCCCACTGGCTCAGGCAAATCAGTTGTATTCCAAAGTATTTAGGCAGGAGCATTATGTAGAAACCTATTCAGGCGAGAAGAACACAAATGCACACCCTTCCATGCAGGAGGGAAGAGTTTAGTGAGTAAAAAGATTATCAAATCAGGTGCGTCAGGGTGGGATCCCTGTGGAAACCTGTGAACATAGGAGAAATACCGTTATCAACGGTAATTTCTTACGATAACGTATATTTCTCCAGCTGGGTCCACAGGTTATCCACAGGATAACAATGGGACTTCCCAACGCAATTTTTAGTGGTAGGGATGCTCCTGATTAGATAGGAGAACCTTACGATCAAATTCAGCATCATGAGAGGCAAAAGTATCCAAAGCATAATGTCTATTGAATGTGTTATTGGTTGACCATGTGGCTGCCTTACACATCTGTTCTGCTGAAGCTCCATGTTGTGCTGCCCATGAAGGACATACCTTTGTAAAGTGAGCAGAGACATTAACCGACACAGAGAGATCAGCTTCTGTTTAGTAGCAGGCCATCCATCCCCTCCTGTGAAATCCGTAGAGGATGAAGAGAGAATCTATCTTTCTGATGGCACTGGTATGATCCACGTAGATCCTTAATGGCCGGACTACGTACGGCGACGTATCTCCCGCAGAAAATCCCTATTCCTAAAAAAACGGGACTACAATTTCTTCATTAAGGTGGACTCTAGACCCCACCTTAGGAAGATACCCAGACCTAGTTCTGAGAACTATTTTATCTGGATAAACATCAGACAAGGAGATTAACATGACAGTTCTCCTAAATCTGACACTCTTCTAGCTAATGCCATATTCAGCAGGAAGAGAACTAACCATTTAAAATCCAGTTTATATAGTGGTTCAAACAGAGCAACTTGAAGGACTTTGAGGACTAGACTTAAATCTCCAGGCACTGTAGTAGGAACAAAGGGAGGTTGAATGCACAGCATTCCCTGGAAAAAAGTGCGCACATCCTGCAATTTGGCAATTTTTCTTTCGGAACCATCCAGTCAATGCTGACACTTGCCTTCTCAAGGAAGCCACCCTTAAACCTTTATCCATTCCTGCCTGAAGGAATGCTAGAACCCTGGAAACTCTGAAAGATTTCGGGTCCATACCTCTTCCATTGCACCAATGAATATAGGCTTGCTATATTTGGTGATAAATACGAGCCAAGGAAGTTTCCCTTGCTCTGAGCATCTGTGAGAATCCTCTGGATTTCAGAATATAGACTTCAAGAGCTAAGCCGTCAAGACAGTCGATCCAGATATCTGTGATAACAAGGGCCTTGCATTAGTAGATCTGGGCGTAGTGGAAACAGAAATGGCATTCAACATTTTCTGCGGATCTGTGTACCAACGCCTTCTGGGCCAAGCCAGAGCTATTAGAATCCCAGCCTCCTTGTTGTATTTTCCTCACTATCCTGGGCAGCAGGATGATTTGAGAAAACACATAAGTGAAATGAAATTCCCATAAAAAAGATGTCCACAAAGATCACTCCCTGATCCTTTGTTCCTGACCCGATTATGGGCTTTTTGTTGTTCAGATGGGGCTCCATGAGATCTATCTCTGGCCAACCCCACTTGTCTATCTGAGTCTGAAACGACTTTAGGGTGTAAATCCTATTCGCTTTTCAGTTTAGGACTCCCGGAACAAACACTGTGGACAAGGCTGGAAGATGGAGTTCTGCACACTTTAGCATGTGACTTACCTCCTTCCTTGCTGTTTAGCTGCATGTTCCTCTCTGAAGGTTGAGGTACACTACTGCCATTTCCTTGTCCTTGAGGATCTGGACCAGTTTTTTTAAAGGAATGTCCTGTGCATGAATCAGGACCCAGTATATGGCCCAAGGTGCTAACAGGTTTATTAGCAGGCAACTTTCTTCTGTGGCCCATAGTCCCCGGATTCATAATCTTCTGGACAATGGCCCCCACAGCCCTGTAGACTGGCGTATGTTGTCAGGATCTCCCAACCTGATATCCAAAAGGGGTGTCCTCTGGCCTAGATGGAATGTCTGTAGCCCCTGGGCTACTGACTTTCTTACTCTTTCTGCCAGTACCACATACTTGTTTGTGTTATACGGACAGCACCTGGTGTTCCCAGGTGGTCTCCCATCCAAGTACCTACCAGGCCCCACACTGCTTAGCTTGCAAGATCAGGTGAGATTGGGCATATCCAGTATGGTATGGCTGTAGATGGTTATTGTCCATCTGGCCCACCTACACCCCCTGGTATTCACAGGTGGTCTCTTATCAGAGATTTAACCAAGCACAACACTGCTTAACTTCCAACATCAAAGAGATTGGGCATATCCAGTGTGATGCAGCTGTAGATGGAAACAGATGCTGGAGAGGTCTTGAGTGGAATTGTGCCACTCCACCATGTCTATTCACTATCAAACCCATCATTCGCATTGCTGCGTGAATTGATATTGTTTGACTGTGTAACAACTCCTGAGTCCTTAACTGCACCTTGGATATTTTGTTCCGAGGTAACTATTTTCTGCAGACTTGAATTCAGTACATCTCCACCGTGAGCCATCCGTAGTTACGGAACCAGAGATGATTTTGCCAATTTATGAACCACCCGTCCCTCTGCAGACAAGTTATTGTGTGTTGTAGATGGCACAGAAACCTTTCTTGTATTTGTGCCAGGATAAAAAGGTGGTCAAGGTATGGTAATTTTCTTATCCCCTGCTAGCAGAGATAAACTGCCATAATCATTTTGGTAAATACTCTGGGGCTGTGGCTAACACAAAGGGTAAGGCCTAAAAACTGAAAAGTTGCTGAAGGATAGTAACCCTGAGATAACACTGATGGACAGTGCTATAGGAGCCTGAAGGTAAGATTCCTGACTTATCCAGGAATACTATGTATTCTACTGGTTCCCCACCAACTATGGAGTGCCATGTCTCCATGTGAACCGTGGTACACAAATTTATCTGTTTAGACTTTTTGAGATTGAGAATGGGGCGAAGGACCCAGGTTGGAGTAACCCCCCCCCCCCCTCCCCATTGTGCATGGGTTACCAGAATGACTATTCCTAACCAAAGCAATTTCTGAACTGCTTCATGCAGCAAATCCCTCGCCTACGCCTCTACCCGAGATGGGCTGAAACAGAAAAACCTTCGAGGAGGATGCTTCTAGAAGGGAAAGCATAACCTAGAGAACGCTTCTTGCACCCAGGCATCTGTTTGTCGACTACTACCAGATCTGTGCAAACTGAAGAAGTCTGCCCCCTTCTGGTTTGGAAACTGACCTCTTGGGGCTCTTATGTTCCTTTATGACCGACAAGGCCGAAACCGGACCTCTAAGTTTGGGGTTATATGTGGAAGGAAACGTGAACTTCTTGGAGTCTGTTTCTGACTCCAGAATAACTGTTAACTCCTTCCCCAACAGAAACTTTCAGCCAAAGCAAAGTTTCCAGAACCTTCTTAGATTCTGAATCAGCTTTCCATGTATGTGAGCCAAACTGCTCTGCAAACAGCTATTGTTATTGTTGATGCCCTAGAACATTAGTGTCCATATGAGTATGTGGGATTCTTGCTCACTTGCAGGCACTGAAAACCTGTCTTCCAGTACCTCAGCCCAATGTACCTATAGCACCTGGTATTTCAAGGTGGTCTCCCCGCCAAGAACTAACCAGGGCCAACACTGCTTAGCTTCCAAGATCTAGTGAGATTGGGCCTATCCAGTGTGGTGTAGCCGTAGATTGCAAGGTGAAGTCATAGCTGACCTTATGACTGCCCCAGACAAAGAGAATATGGTCTTTTTTTTAAAACCATTCCTCTTTTGACGGCAGAGGTCATATAGATTTTTGCACTATCAATGACATGCATATCTATTTTGGGAGGCACTTCCTTATTTTAAACAGTCCCCAGCTGGAAAAAGATATTGGAATCCCATTTACCGGGTTTCTATTTTATTGGGTGTAACCCAAAACCTTTTTCCTGAATTCTGCCCCCGTGAAGAAGCCCTTTAGGATGTTTAAACACAGGTGCCTTATTTTTACCCCAGGCTATGCTGCCTTTATTGACAGACTAGCCTTTTTTTCTCTCTCATTTATTCAGCTTATTCATTTAGTTGATACCTTTTACCTGTTCTTCGTATGCTGAAGTAGAGTATATAGAACTTTCATCATCTGATGATTATCATGTGTAGTCTGTGAAGTCGATGATTTATTAGATTGTGAGCAGTCATTGTATATTTTTAACTAGTTCATTTGAAGGGGTGGGGTTACAGCTTGGTGTATTTAAGGTTTCGCAGACCCATGCCCATCTTTCTTTTTCAGGGTTCAGGGACTCTTGAATCCTACTAAGAGTTTTTTTAACAGTGAAAACCTCAGTTCGCCCCCTCTTCTGTTGACAGGAGGCAGACAATCAACCTCAACATTCTCCGGAGGTTAGTGATGGCAGTCGTGGATGTTGCGTCACCTGATTTAGAGATGTCGTTGTTCCATTTAGCATTTGTCATGGCTTTTCATGGTACTCTTAGTATTTCAGAGGTGGTTGCCCCCTCTAAGATTGTGGCTGGCAACATACTTCTGGCTAATGTTGCTAAACCCATCTAACGTCCAGGTTTGTGCATTTTGGGCACCCAAACTACAGATGTTTCACACATTATTTTCTTGCTCCTCTGGAGGCTGCAATAAAAAAATGTGTCTGCCGCGGCTGATGGGCTGATGGAGCAACAATTGAATAGCTCTGATAGATGCTCATTTGTTTATACAACCAGTGGGGGGGCACGTGGCACAACTGAATTGCCCCCTAAGAGTTGTTACCACGCTGAGACTTGTATTACCAGCAAAAATTAAATGCAAGTGCACACTGTAATAACACTCTTAAAATATTGATAGTCAAAATAATTTTTCTCGAACTCACATACTCCAAGTTAATTGTAGTCTTAGTACATTTGGATAAAAATACTTCCACATCCAAACGTCAAGGTGAACCCTATCAGATCGGTTTCTAACATCCCTAATGCCAACCCATGATATAAATTAATCTAGGACTATAATAGTGCCCATTCTAATATGCAGACAGCTATGTAGGAACCTGTGCTGATTAAAATCACCTAAGGGCAGATGGGATGGCTGCTAATACCAAGCAGAAGGAGTCTCAACCTGTACATTATATAGAGAAATATAGAGGAAATGGGGGAGGGGCTTGGACTTCCTGTGGTTATCAGTGTCCCTAACTCTAATCATAACCCTACCCCTAGAGCCTAACCTTAACCCTCCCGTCCCACAGACAAACCCTCCGGTCATACAGCCTAACCCTAACCCTCCACTACCTGCAGAATGTCGACATTTCAACAATGTCGGCACTATGATTTGTTGACATTTTGAATGCAGACATGGTGACCGCATCCCGTTAACTGGTAGTAGGATAGGCTCTAAAATTATATTTTAGCATTGTCCACCATAAGCATTGCAAGTTGGAACTACAATAGTAGTCAGTGACTGAAATTTTGGGAACAGTTGGAAGTAGCAGTACGTGGAAGTGCACCTACATACGTACAATAGGTGTATCACAGACAAATAGTCACATTTGAACAAGTAAAATGTTTTGCACAATTGAATTGTTTACCACAAATTACATAAGTACTGCTTTCTCCCTTCATTGTGCTTGACCAGAGGTGATATTTTTAATTATTTATTATTCATGGAAAATAAAGGGGATTGTTATTTACATTTTCTTTTTAAATACAATAATGGGCGTCATTCCGAGTTGTTCGCTCGTTATTTTTTTCTCGCAACGGAGCGATTAGTCGCTAATGCGCATGCGCAATGTCCGCAGTGCGACTGCGCCAAGTAAATTTGCTATGCAGTTAGGTATTTTACTCACGGCATTACGAGGTTTTTTCTTCGTTCTGGTGATCGTAATGTGATTGACAGGAAGTGGGTGTTTCTGGGCGGAAACAGGCCGTTTTATGGGTGTGTGCGAAAAAACGCTACCGTTTCTGGAAAAAACGCGGGAGTGGCTGGAGAAACGGAGGAGTGTCTGGGCGAACGCTGGGTGTGTTTGTGACGTCAAACCAGGAACGAAACTGACTGAACTGATCGCAGATGCCGAGTAAGTGTGGAGCTACTCAGAAACTGCTAAGGAGTGTCTATTCGCAATTCTGCTAATCTTTCGTTCGCAATTTTGATAAGCTAAGATTCACTCCCAGTAGGCGGCGGCTTAGCGTGTGCAAAGCTGCTAAAAGCAGCTTGCGAGCGAACAACTCGGAATGACCCCCAATATGTATTTGTCTGTAGTTGTAGTTGTATTCACCTCTTAAAATAGTACCAATGTATTTTTCGGTCATGCTAATTACACATAGCAGCAGCTGCATAAACTAATCTACACCAAGCCTTCATGCCAGGTATTCCTGCTTACGGAAACCAAAGCACAATTTTATTAAATCTTTGCAAAATTGGTGATAGTTTAGAGTAAAGCCTTTAATAACATAAATAGCTTTTAAGAGCTGATTGGCTAACATACATCACAGTTTCCACAAGTACAGCTATTTTTTAAGTTAGAAAAAAAGAAAACCGATGTTTTAAAAGTTTCCACTAGTTGCATGGCAAAATATCTAAAGGGGTTAATATCACATTTTCGGAATAGATAAATGAAAAGAAAGAATGGATGTTATGCAGTTAGCATAATAGAATTACAACTAAAGAAAAAACAGTATTGTAAAAGGTAGCCAAAAGGTAGAAATATTTTGACCTTTGCAATTGTTGTTGATTCTGTTGCTAATATGGGACCTTTATCGGGTTGGATCACAGAATTTAATATTCACAATCTGGCCAATTTTCAAACGACTGCACATGCGCAACCGCGATTAGCAATTATTTCTGCAAACACATTGTGCTTCAATGCAACAGTGTTGACCACTTCTAGCCTCTTGCGTATGTCGAACTATGGACGACCTTGCCTGGCGCAGATGGAATTTTTTTTCGATGTTCCGGTATTTGCATATGGTTATGCAATCACATGGCGCATTGTGATGCGTTCACAATTTTTGCAATGGGCGATTTTTCTCACAAGATTAGCAATCCAACCTGAATAAGGTCCATTGTCTCTGAAATGTTGGTCCATGTGCTTTCTCCTATGAATCTACTACTGCTTCTACATGGCACTGTATTGCAGCAAAACCCAATAGGCTCTCTTACGAACTGTCAGGGCAGGATGACAGTACATATACGATTAGTGTTGGCGCGAACTGTTGCGGGATGTACCGCAACAGTGTCAGCGTCCGGAGTCTTACCGGTACGCTGGGGCCGCGGGGCTGGCTTCCTTGGCGTTGTGCGGGCAGTGGCGGAGGTGGGCTGCTGTGCCGGATCCGTGGGCAGCAGTAGCAGAGGTGAGGGGGTCTGCTCGTGGCGGCGGGACGCCGCTACAGTGTGTCGCTCTTGCTGAACCGTTGCTTGGAGACCAGGGGCAGTGAGCAATGTGGCTTTGCAAAAAGGTCTGCATTACTGGGTGCCGCCATGTTAAAGACCAAGTTTTAAGCATAGTTCCTGTTTCCTGTTTCTTCCAGCCAATCCAGGGGAAGCTCTCCCTATAAAAGGGGGCTGGTTTAGGACAGGGATGCCAGTGCTTCAAGTTACAACCCTGTTGTAGGTGCTTTAGCCTGTGCTCCCAGGATTCCTGCTGTATCTTGGTTCCTCCTGATCCTGCTTGGTCGGTTCTCTGTTGCTGCTGCAGCCCTGCCGTTTCTTGCCTGCTACTGCCTATGGTAGCGCTCCTGGAAAACCCGGTCCAGTAAGACTCTTTGGGCACAGTCGGCCCCAGGTCTTCTGCCTCGTCTTTCAAGCCACACTTCACAGATCTCCTTCACCAGCCACGCCTTTGTACCACTGACCACAGCCTGCAGATTATTATCTTCAAGCCTCGTTTACCACAGTCCACAGTCCTTGTCTCCAGCCACGTTTTCAACTACCATCCACAGTTCCACAGTTCATCATCTACAGTCTCGTCTTTCAAATCACAGTCCGCAGTTCTTCACTTCCAGCCACGTCTTTAACCATTGTGCTTCAGCCTCAGTTCCCTACCTCAGCCCTGTACATAATAAATACTTTCCATTGACTTTCAAACTACGCCTACGTTCTTCATTGCTCCGTGTCCCATGCAAAGGAACTATATCCAGCCCCCTCATCTGGCTCATTCATAGCCTGCTACCTCCTCGGGCAAATCTCAGCTGCCGGATCCTCAAACCCTGCCAGACGTGACAGTAAGCACTGGCCCAATGGATTCGACGGGTGATCAGGCCTCAGGAGGGGATTCAACTGCAGATATCTGGTCTCGCTTAAGTAAGCAGGAGGCCACACAATCTCAAATCGTGCAGTTCATGCAGAGTATGTTCGAACGTCTCGATTCTCTCTGTGTTGCCATGACGGCCCCTCAAGTATCTACAGCTGCTCCCACATTGGCACCTCCAGTCCTGCTTCCTCCTGTACCAGTACCACTTCCACGTTTGCATTTGCCACCTCCCAGTAAATTTGATGGGAATCCAAAACAATGCCGCGGGTTTCTTAACCAGTGCGAAATCCAGTTCGAACTACAGTCGGCCAACTTCCCATCAGCACGAACCAAAGTAGCCTATATAATTTCTTTATTTACCGGGCAAGCGTTGGAATGGGCTTCACCTTTGTGGGAGAGGATGGATCCCATCTTATCTAACTATCCAGAATTCATGGCCACCTTTCGAAAAATCTTCGACGAACCGGGCAGGACTTCTGCCGCCTCATTGGAGATCCTGCGCCTGCATCAGGGCACGCGTACGGTCAGTCAGTACGTGATCCAGTTTCGCACCCTTTCCTCAGAACTGAACTGGAACGAGGAGGCTCTCATTGCAGCTTTCTGGAGCGGTCTCTCCGAAAAAATCAAAGATGACCTCGCAACTCAGGACGTACCTGATAAGTTGGATAAACTAATTTCTTTATGCAATAAGTTAAATCTGAGGTACAGAGAACGCTGTATGGAGAGGTTGCGGTCAGATCGCCCTAAGCCTAGAGTTGTTCTTCCACCAACACCATCATCACCAACTGTGGAAGAACCCATGCAGATTAATCGCAACCATCTCTCCAATGAAGAACGTCAGAGATGGCGACAAGGGAACCTCTGCCTGTATTGTGGTGCATCTGATCACTTTGTTAAAACTTGCAGTCTACGTCCGGGAAACGCCCGCTCCTAGTTTGTGCTGGAGAGGTCAAGCTAGGAAAATTCTTAGAATTACATACCAAGAAAGAGTCTGTCCTGTTAACCCAATTGGAGCTCCCTTCTTCTTCTCTTCTCATCCCTGCACTACTCGACTCCGGAGCCGCCGAAAGCTTCATTACGTCAGCTCTGGTCAAACGATCTGGAATACAAACGGTTCCTTTGGATCATACCATTTCTGTTACCGCAGTGGATGGAAGTTATATCCCAGAGGGTATTATATCCTTTCGTACTATTCCTCTCAAGATGAAGGTCGGAGTTCTCCATTCAGAAAAAATCTCTTTCCTTGTAATTCCTAAAGCCTCTCATGAACTAATCCTAGGGTTTCCATGGTTAATCAGACACAATCCCCACATAGATTGGCAAACTATGGATGTTCTCTCTTGGGGACAAGACTGCTTTCAGAACTGTTTACCTTCAGTTAGACCTCTCTGTTCTTCCAACCCTTCCAGCCTTCCTGTGGAGTACGAATCTTTTCAAGATGTTTTCAGTAAGCATGGGGCAGACACCTTGCCTCCGCATCGTACTTGGGATTGTCCCATTGAGCTAGCCAGTAAGATTCCTCCCCGAGGTCGAATTTACCCTCTCTCACTTCCCGAGACACAGGCCATGTCGGAGTATATACGGGAGAACTTGGAGAAAGGGTTCATCAGGTCTTCTACATCTCCGGCCGGAGCGGGGTTTTTCTTCGTCAAAAAGAAGGATGGGGGGTTGCGGCCCTGTATTGACTATAGAGGTCTCAATGACATAACAATTAAGAACAGTTATCCGTTACCTCTGATTCCAGAACTGTTCGACCATGTTAAAGGAGCTACTGTATTTACTAAGTTGGACTTACGGGGGGCCTACAATCTTATACGTATTCGCCCAGGGGACGAATGGAAGACGGCATTTAATACCCGCGATGGCCATTACGAATACCTGGTAATGCCTTTTGGCCTATGCAACGCCCCAGCTGTCTTTCAAGAGTTCGTTAACGAAATCTTCAGAGATCTCCTCTATGACTGCTTGGTAGTGTATCTGGATGACATCCTCATTTTTTCTAGGGATCTGAAGACCCACCGGGAACAAGTCAAAGAAGTGTTAACTCGTTTACGAAGGAATCAGTTATTCTGTAAGTTAGAGAAGTGCACCTCTGAAGTACCCATGATTCCATTCCTCGGTTACATTCTTTCGGGGAAGAGGTTACAGATGGACCCCGCTAAAGTCCAGGCGATTCAGGATTGGGCACTTCCAGCTACCCTTAAAGGAATTCAACGTTTCCTGGGGTTTGCTAACTTCTACCGAAGATTCACTCAAAATTATTCTTCTGTCACAGCTCCTATAACCGCATTAACTAGGAAGGGAGCTGATCCTGCCAAGTGGCCTCCAGAGGCTTTGGAAGCTTTTTCATCTTTAAAGGAGGCCTTCACGACTGCTCCAGTTCTTCGACAAACCGATTTTAGCCGTCCGTTCTTGGTGTAGGTTGATGCCTCTACTGTAGGAGTAGGAGCAGTATTATCCCAGCTTTTCGAGGACAAGAAGGTCCATCCTTGTGCATTCTTCTCGCGAAGATTCTCCCCCGCTGAACAGAATTACGCTATTGGGGAACAGGAATTACTGGCAATTAAGTTGGCCTTTGAGGAGTGGAGGTATTTGTTGGAGGGAGCTCAGCATCCAATTTCGGTGACCACGGATCACAAGAACCTCCTGTATCTACAGTCAGCCCGATGTCTGAACCCACGCCAAGCAAGATGGGCACTCTTCTTTACCCGTTTTAATTTTAAACTCAGTTACAGACCAGGTTCCCTCAACAAAAAGGCAGATGCATTATCTTGCTCCCTAAGTTCAGAAGAACCCTCTGACCGTTCAAAAGAGCAATTTATCCTGGAATCCACCTCTTTTTCTGCAACTAATGCCTCTCCACTTCCTCCTCCAGGGAAGATCTTCGTTGCACCAAATCTTCGCAAAAAACTTCTTACATGGGCTCACTCCTCCTCCTTCATGGGCCATGCGGGCGGTCATAAGACACTTAAATTCATTCAACGCTCCTACTGGTGGCCTCATCTCAGGACTGACGTTCAGGAATTCGTAGCTGCCTGTCCAAAATGTGCCCAGCATAAAAGTCCCAAAGGTCCACCAGCCGGGTTACTCCATCCTTTGTGGTACCACTAAGACCATGGACGCATATTTCTATGGACTTTATTACAGACCTATGTCTGGTGGGCGGAACACCGTATGGGTCATAGTTGACCGATTCTCTAAAATGGCACACTTTGTTCCTCTGGTTAATCTTCCATCTGCATCCCAGTTGGCAAAATTGTTTATAGCAGAGATCTTTCGACTCCATGGTCTACCCCAGGAGATCGTATCTGATAGAGGTCCCCAGTTTGTGGCCAAGTTTTGGAGATCCCTATGTTCTGCTCTTGGCGTGAAATTGAATTTCTCCCCTGGATATCATCCTCAAACGGATGGTCAAACAGAAAGAGTGAACCAGGACCTGGAGACATTTCTGCGTTTATTCATGTCCACCTCTCAGGACGACTGGCTGGACTTCCTCCCATTTGCAGAATTTGCCCATAACAATCTTTATCACTCTGCCACAAAATCTTCTCCATTTTTCATTAATTATGGTTATCATCCGAAAGTTCCTGACTTCCAACTTCTGCCTACACTCGAGGTTCCTGCCGCAGAGTCAACACTTAGACAATTTACTGAAATCTGGAAACAAATTCACAAGGCCTTGCTCAAGACATCCAAGAAGTATAAGACCTACGCAGATCTAAAGCGAAAAGCGGTACCAAGTCTTAAAGTGGGAGATCGGGTTTGGGTTTCCACACGTAACCTAAGATTGAAGGTTCCTACTAAGAAGTTTGCTCCCAGGTTTATTGGGCCCTACCCAATCGAAAGAGTGTTGAATCCTGTGGCTTACAAAGTGAAATTACCTCCGCAGTTAAGAATTCCTAATGCATTTCATATTTCTCTCTTAAAACCACTGGTACTTAATCGGTTCAGAGCCGCTCTGCCTAAATCACCCAAGATCCAATAAGCACATGGAGATGAATTTGAGATTCACAAGATCCTCGATTCTCGCAGACGTTATGGTCGCATCCAGTACCTTGTTGATTGGAAAGGGTATGGGCCAGAGGAGAGATCTTGGGTAGATGCAGAGGATGTCCATGCTCCAAGACTTCTTCGGACATTTCATGCCAAGTTTCCAACTAAACCACATAGGTGTCCGGAGTCCACCCGCAAAAGGGGGGGTACTGTCAGCGTCCGGAGTCTTACCGGTACGCTGGGGCCGCGGGGCTGGCTTCCTTAGCGTTGTGCGTGCAGCGGCGGAGGTGGGCTGCTGCGCCGGATCCGTGGGCAGCAGTAGCAGAGGTGAGGGGATCCGCTCGTGTCGGCGGGACGCCGCTACAGCGTGTCGCTCTTGCTGAACCGTTGCTTGGAGACCAGGGGCAGTGAGCAATGTGGCTTTGCAAAAAGGTCTGCATTACTGGGCGCCGCCATGTTGGAGACCAAGTTTTAAGCATAGTTCCTGTTTCCTGTTTCTTCCAGCCAATCCAGGGGAAGCTCTCCCTATAAAAGGGGGCTGGTTTAGGACAGGGATGCCAGTGCTTCAAGTTACAACCCTGTTGTAGGTGCTTTAGCCTGTGCTCCCAGGATTCCTGCTGTATCTTGGTTCCTCCTGATCCTGCTTGGTCGGTTCTCTGTTGCTGCTGCAGCCCTGCCGTTTCTTGCCTGCTACTGCCTGTGGAAGCGCTCCTGGAAAACCCGGTCCAGTAAGACTCTTTGGGCACAGTTGGCCCCGGGTCTTCTGCCTAGTCTTTCAAGCCACACTCCACAGATCTCCTTCACCAGCCACGCCTTTGTACCACTGACCACAGCCTGCAGATTATTATCTTCAAGCCACGTTTACCACAGTCCACAGTCCTTGTCTCCAGCCACGTTTTCAACTACCATCCACAGTTCCACAGTTCATCATCTACAGTCTCGTCTTTCAAATCACAGTCCGCAGTTCTTCACCTCCAACCACGTCTTTAACCATTGTGCTTCAGCCTCCGTTCCCTACCTCAGCCCTGTACATAATAAATACTTTCCATTGACTCTCAAACCCCGCCTACGTTCTTCATTGCTCCGTGTCCCATGCGAAGGAACTATATCCAGCCCCCTCATCTGGTTCATTCATAGCCTGCTACCTCCTCGGGCAAATCTCAGCTGCCGGATCCTCAAACCCTGCCAGACGTGACAAACAGGTTGGTACATCACGCCCTTCGTGAGATAAGCATTGTTTGTGAGGGGGGGGACTGGTACTCAGTGGCATCAGGGGCGTAACTCTCAGAGGCAATGGAGACACCTGCCTCCGGGCTCCAAGCCCTGATGGGGCACCTGCACGTACAGCTGCACCTGTGTGGTTCCCAGTGGGAAGTGTGACCGCTGCTCTTCCAATGGAGCTCTGCTGCACACCCACTGCTACTGCAGGAGCCATGCTAATACCTGCAATAGGGGACTGGATGATTAGTGCACCCGCCGCTACTACTGTACTGCGAAATGGGACCCGCTGGTGAATGCTAATTCTGCACACTGCAGATGGCTGAATCACAGCGCAGCAGGAGCCCTGCTAATTCACTGTGGGCTTCAATCCCTGTAGACTGGTTGAGAGTGCTATCTATATACAGTAACTCTGTAAGTCGTGTATGTTTGGGGAGGGGTACACCAAACTCCAACTTGCCTCCGGGCGACTTGGATGAACTTATACCCCTGAGTGGCGTGACTAGAAATTTTTCTCCCATAAGCCAAAAAAGTTTCTTGCGCGCACCAAAAAGGGTGTGTGACTGCACTGCAAGCATTGTGGCCTCACTGCAAGTGGCGTGGCATTGAAGGAAAAGACTACCTTATACCCAAGTTTTGTCACCTGCACGCCCAAAAATTGACCACCACAAGAAAAATAAAATCCTGATTCATGCCCCTTAAATTATTTGCCCTCTGCCCTCACGTCCCCTTCTCCCAACCACCCTGTGGTCACAGGCCGCAGCAGCGGCTGAGTGGTACAGGTGTACCGCTGTGTGACTGCCAAATCCGCCCTGTGCTGCCTCTGGTGCATATACTATTTTATAGCACTTTTTAAATAGGGGTTGTGCCAATACTTCCACCAGATTGGCCACACCCATGGCAGCTCTCTACAGCTCTGGATATAATTGCTAATATAGCATTTCATTTAGGTTCTTTGTTTGACATGCATTATGTTTAGTAATATGCAATAACCAGTTAACGGTGGTTCTATTTAAGTACCCCTTCAGTTTTCATATTTGTTTCTTCTCTACCCCTTGTAAATTATTATTATTATTATTCTTTATGTATATGGCACAACAAAGAGTCTGCAGCACCTTGCAGAGCACATAAATAGAAGCAGTGTCAACAAAACTTGAAAAAATAAACCTAAACAAGGTTTACCTTGTAGCAGCGGTCATAGTACCCAATAAAGCAGCAGGGCAGCAGAACCCAAAGGATTGGTGTTGTTGTTAAAGAGTTGGAAGGAGATGATGGTATGGGTTGGGTATGGAATGCCGGCGGCTGGGATCCCGACGTTCATAATAACGACACCGGAATCCCGGCCGCCAGAATGCTAGCAAGGGGGGATAGCGCAACTATGTCTCACTGCACTCACCACAGATTCTATTCCCATTCTATGGGTGTCGTAGACACCCACAAGTAGGAATATCCCTGGCGCGGCTCTTGGCATTCTCGGCGTTCGGGATCCCGACTTCAGTATTCTGTCGACGGGATCCCGACCGCTGGGATATTAACTACATCCCAATGGTATATCTATGTGAGGGGAAAAAAGCACATAAGGGAAGAGAGCCCTCCTACTAACAGTTCACAAACTAAAGGGGAGTGGGAGACAGAGGTAACACAGAGGGGAGACACTGATTATTTTGTAATAAAAAATTAAGTAAATAAGTCCATGGGTTGTAAGTATCATTGGTCACCTACCTACCAATATTATAAACATTTAAAGAATCTATCCCAACCTCAATTAACAATTTACAACAAAAAAAAGCTACTGTTCAGGGTGTTCCAAAAGTCTCAGTACCTCGGGAAATGCCATTTATAGGGAAAATTACCACTTTTTAACAAATGTAACTTTATTCACAAAACTCAAATATTCTGTAAGATTGAATTTGTCAAATAAATAACTGTGACAAGGTTTCAATGGACTTTGGATAATGGACAAATCTCAATCATGAAATATAAGTGAACAAGCTGCAAGACATAATCTTGCCATTCCTCCTTTAAGAGAATGTTGAATTTCCTCCATAGTTTCAGCAAGAAAGGGAACCATCTGATTATGGTATTTGCTGTGGTGATAGTTGGATCAGCAGTTTCCAGGTTCGTGAAATGGTCGCCGTGGTCTTATGAAGTGGCCGCCAAAGTAGTCAGATCTCAGCCGACAAGGGGTCTATTCATTTTTAGAATGCATTTCATAAATGTTACCTCAACCCTGATTGGTTGCCAGGGGCAACTTTTCCATTGGCTCACTTCTCCACACTTTTCACTGCTTCATGAACTGACCCCTATTTTTACCTCTGGGGACACATGAAAACCATGGTGTAACAGGAAAAGATTTGAAACAACTGAAGCAACATGAGTTCACCATGAATGGGAGAAACACATCCATATTCAACCATATAGAGTATAATTCGTTAATAAAGTTATACAGTATTTTGTTAAACAGTGTTAATCTTCCATGTGTGGAATTTTCTCTATCTACAGTATAGAGACTTCTTGACACCCCTGTACATACTGCATAAGTGAAGTTACAAAGCAATACACTCAAAACTCCAGAAATATTTAAAATACAACAATGTTAAAAATGTAAACTAACAACAACAGAAGGAAAAAAACTGTTCCGCAACCACTGGTGGGGCATCCTAGACACCTGTAAAATTTCTTGGAAAGCAACAAGGAGAAAAGCATGGATGACTAGGATCAGAGGTGAGTTTATTAGCCTTTGCTATAATCCTCCTAGCAAAAAAAACCCTCCATCTTAGTCAGGCATTGGCCAATAATTCTCTCAGCAGCTTTAACTACTCTGTCTAAAGAGCCATGGTTGGAACACATGAAATTCCCATACCACACCGTAATAGCATAGGTCAAAAGGCTCACAATTACGCAGCAGTAGCAGTTCATAAGTGTGGGCTTCGGTAAACCTGCTAGGGCAGGCAGGATCATCCCCCCTCCCCAACAAGTCTCAGAAAATATCGGTATGAAGCAGTTTTTTTAATGAATGATAACAGCTGAATCTCATCATGATCTCATCCATCTTATTATATAAATCTGTATTTATAAAAAATGAAGAAAAACATCACCCATCTACCCCATTCCCCATCAAGAATAATAAAATGACAATAACTTCATAATTAAATTCTCATCTAGAAATGCAGAAAGATATACTTCAACCATTATAAGCAGTCGGCTGCACACAGACAGATACGTATCTAGAAATGGGTGACCAGGTCTGCTCAGATCGGCACCCTGCAGTCTAGATAACCACTACCTGCATTCTGAGCATGTACCTGGCGCTCAGTTTCTTCCTGGTCCCAGGCGCAAGCCACAGCAGGGCCACCGAGAGCGTCCTTAGGACGCTCAACCTTGTCCTGGTCAAGCAGCAAGTCCCCTTGCTGTGATGTCATGACATCATACGTATGTTCAGGGGCAGGGCGTCACGGGGTGCATTTTTTCGCTCAGCTATAGCCCTACACACGGCACTTTACACTTTTAATACATTTTTGTTGTTTCTTTATCAATGGCGATGCATACTTGCCTACTCTCCCGGAAATTGCGTGAGACTTCCGGTTGTTCAAGGAACGTCTCCTGAACCTATGGAAGAGTTGCCCTTTTCTCCTTACGTCCTAGAGGATGCTGGGGACACTTCAAGAACCAGGGGGTATAGACGGGATCCGCAGGAGACATGGGCACTTTAAAACTTTAAAAGGGGTGTGAACTGGCTCCTCCCTCTATGCCCCTCCTCCAGACTCCAGTTTAGAATCTGTGCCCAGTGAGACTGGATGCACACTGAGGAGCTCTCCTGAGTTTCTCTGAAAAAAAGACTTTTTTGTTAGGTTTATTATTTTCAGGGAGACCTGCTGGCAACAGGCTCCCTGCATCGTGGGACTGAGGGAGGAGAGAAGCAGACCTACTTCTGTGAGTTTCAAGGCTCTGTTTCTTAGGCTACAGGACACCATTAGCTCCTGAGGGTCTGAACGCTAGGTACGCCTGGATGCTCGTTCCCGGAGCCCGCCGTCACCTCCCTTACAGAGCCAGAAGTCAGAAGTCGGGTGAGTAGAAGATCAGAAGACTTCAGTGACGGCTTTGAGGTAACGCACAGCGGCCGCGCTGCGCGCCATGCTCCCACACACACACAGCGGCACTACAGGGTGCAGGGCGCGGGGGGCGCCCTGGGCAGCATAAAATCCTCATGTTAAGACTGGCTATGTGGTATTTAAGTGCCTAGGCACTGAATCCGGACCCCCGCCAGTGTAAATAAAAAATAGCGGGGCTGAAGCGTGCCATTAAGGGGGCGTGGCTTAGCCCTCACAGCTCTCATCAGCGCCATTTTCTCTTCACAGAGCTGCAGAGACGCTGTTCCTTCCTCAACACTGCTGTATCAAGTAACAGGGTGCAAAACGGGGGGGGGGGGGCACAGTTAATTTGGTGCTGGATTTATGATATAAAAGCGCTACAGGTCTGAGGCATTATATAAAAAAGTTTCAGAACCGGGATAGATGCTGGGTTGTGAGCTGGCACACTCCCTCTTTGTTTCTCTGACAGGCTTTACTGTGGGTCTGTCCCATATATGCCCAGTGTGTTTGTGGTGTCGGTACACGTGTGTCGGCATGTCTGAGGCAGAGTGCTCTTCCCAGGAAGAGACTGGATTAGGGAAAGAAACGACTGTGGGAGTGACCCTGTCGGCACCGCCGACGCCTGATTGGGTAAATGTTTTGAGTGCTTTGAATGTGCATGTGGCTCTATTAAATAAGAGATTATATACGACTGAGTCTCAGACCAAGGCATGGAAGAAATCCGTGGAGGATGTGTTGTCACAAGTTCAGACCCCCTCGGGGTCACAAAAGCGTTCTTTTAACCAGATAGCAGATACAGATACCGACACGGACTCTGACTCCAGTGTCGACTATAGTGATGTCAGATTAAATCCAAAACTGGCTAAAAGCATTCAGTACATGATTGTGGTGATAAAAGACGTGTTACATATCACGGAGGACCCTGCTGTTCCTGATACAAGGGTCAGTATGTTTAAAGGAAAGAAACCTGAGGTAACGTTCCCTCCCTCTCATGAACTGAACGCTCTTTTTGAAAAGGTTTGGGAAAATCCTGACAAGAAGTTTCAGATTCCCAAGAGAATTTCGGTGGCATATCCGTTCCCCTCTGGGGATAGGGAAAAGTGGGAGTCATCCCCCAATGTGGACAAAGCTCTATCACGGCTGTCCAAAAAGGTAGCGCTTCCGTCTCCTGACACGGCAGCCCTAAAGGAACCTGCGGATCATAAGCAGGAAAATACATTGAAATCCATTTATGTCACTACGGGAACGCTACTCAGACCTGCCGTTGCTTCGGCGTGGGTGAGTAGCGCTATTGAAAAGTGGGCAGATAACTTGTCATCTGAGTTAGATACCCTGGATAGGGATAGCATTCTTTTGACACTGGGTCATATCAGGGATGCTACAGCCTACATTAAGGAAGCTGCGAGGGACATTGGGCTTTTGGGATCAAGGGCCAATGCTATGGCAGTCTCAGTTAGGAGAGCATTGTGGATTCATCAATGGAATGCTGATGCTGACTCTAAGAAGGCTATGGAGTCTCTGCCGTATAAAGGTGGTGTCTTGTTTGGTGACGGCCTCGCTGACCTTGTATCTACGGCTACCGTGGGTAAGTCATCCTTTTTACCTTATGTTCCTGCACAACAAAAGAGAATGCACCACTATCAGATGCAGTCCTTTCGGCCCAATAAATACAAAGGAGGATGAGGGTCTTCCTTCCTTGCTTCCAGAGGAAGAGGAAAGGGAAAGTACCCAAGAGCAGAAGTCCTCTCCGGCTTCTACCAAATACACTGCATGACGCTGGGACTCCTCTGCGGGAGTCCGCACAAGTGGGGGCACATCTCCAACTCTTCAGTCATTTCTGGGTTCGTTCGGACCTAGACCCATGGGTATTAGAAATAGTGTCCCAAGGGTACAAGCTGGAATTTCAAGACGTGCCCCCTCGACGATTTTTCAAATCAGCTTTACCAGTTTCTCTTCCGGACAGGGAGGTGGTATGCGGTGCTATACAAAAGCTATGTCAAAATCAAGTCATTGTCACGGTGCCCCCGTCACAACAGGGAGAAGGCTTTTATTCGAGCCTGTTCGTGGTCCCGGAGCCGGACGGTTCGGTCAGACCTATTCTGAACTTAAAATCCCTAAATTTCTATCTTAAAAAAAATCAAATTCAAGATGGAATCTCTCCGAGCAGTGATCTCCAGTCTGGAGGAAGGGGATTTTATGGTGTCGGTCGACATACAGGATGCCTACTTACACGTCCCCATATAATCTCCACATCAGGCTTACCTGAGGTTTGCCGTTCAGGATTGTCATTACCAATTTCAGACGTTGCTGTTTGGTCTGTCCACGGCTCTGAGGGTTTTCACCAAAGTTATGGCGGAAATGATGGTTCTCCTGCGCAAGCAATGAGTCACAATTATCCCGTACTTGGACGATCTCCTGATAAAAGTGAGGTCCAAGGAGCAATTACTGCAGAGCATGACGCTCTCCCTGACAATTCTGCAACAACATGGTTGGCTCCTAAACTTGCCAAAATCACAGCTGGTTCCGATGACAAGGCTGTCGTTCTTGGGTATGATTATGGACACGGAATTACAGAGAGTTTTTCTTCCAGTGGAAAAGGCTCTGGAAATTCAGAACCTGGTCAAACAGATTCTGAAGCCGGCAAGTGTTGATTCATCAATGCACTCGGTTGCTAGGGAAGATGGTGGCAGCCTACAAGGCCATTCAGTTTGGCAGATTCCATGCCAGAGTATTTCAGTGGGACCTGTTGGACAAATGGTCCGGATCCCATCTGCACATGCACTGACAGATAATCCTGTCTTCCAAGACCAGAATCTCACTCCTGTGGTGGCTGCACAGCTCTCACCTCCTAGAGGGATGCAGATTCGGGATCCAGAAATGGATCCTGGTGACCACGGATGCGAGTCTCCGAGGCTGGGGTGCAGTCACACAGGGGGAAAATTTCCAGGGAAAATGGTCAAGCCAGGAAGCTTGTCTACACATAAACATTCTGGATTTAAGGGCCATTTACAACGGCCTTCTACAAGCGGAACATCTTCTTCGCGATCTGCCCGTCTTGATTCAGTCAGACAACGTAACAGCAGTGGCATACGTAAACCGCCAGGGCGGAACGAAGAGCAGAGTGGCAATGGCAGAAGCCACAAAAGTTTTTCGCTGGGCGGAAAGGCATGTAAGCGCTCTGTCAGCGGTCTTCATTCCGGGTGTGGACAACTGGGAAGCAGACTTCCTCAGCAGACACGATCTCCATCCAGGAGAGTGGGGTCTTCATCAAGAGGTCTTTGCAGAAGTGACAAGTCTTTGGGGAATTCCTCAAATAGACATGATGGCGTCTCGCCTCAACAAGAAACTTCCGAGATATTGTTCCAGGTCGAGGGACCCTCAAGCAATAGCAGTGGACGCCCTAGTGACACCATGGGTGTTTCAGTCGATATATGTGTTCCCTCCGATTCCACTCATTCCAAAAGTGTTAAAGATCATAAGTAGAACAAGGGTTCATGCAATCCTCATTGTTCCAGACTGGCCAAGGAGGGCCTGGTATCCAGATCTTCAGGAATTACTCATAGGAGATCCCTGCCCTCTTCCTCTACGAGACGATCTGTTACAGCAGGGGCCGTGCGTGTACCAAGACTTACCGCGGCTTCGTTTGACGGCTTGGAGGTTGAACGCAGGATCTTAGCCCTAAAGGGTATTCCCGGTGAAGTAATTCCCACACTGCTTCAGGCTAGAAAAGAGGTAATGGTGAAACATTATCACCGTATTTGGAGGAAATATGTGTCTTGGTGTGAATCCAAGGAGGCTCCTACGGAAGAATTTCAGCTGGGCCGTTTTCTCCATTTTCTGCAAGCATGGGTGGATGCGGGCCTAAAGTTAGGCTCAATTAAAGTACAAATTTCGACCTTGTCAATACTCTTTCAAAAAGAATTGGCTTCCCTTCCGGAAGTTCAGACTTTCGTGAAAGGCGTGCTGCACATCCAGCCTCCCTTTGTGCCCCGGTGGCACCGTAGGATTTTAACGTGGTGTTGCAGTTCCTGCAATCTCATTGGTTTGAACCTTTACGTAAGGTTGAGTTGAAATTCGTCACTTGGAAAGTGATCATGCTGTTGGCCTTGGCCTCTGCAATGCGGGTGTCTGAATTGGCGGCTTTGTCTCACAAGAGCCCCTATTTGATCTTCCATGAAGATAGAGTAGAGTTGAGAACTCGTCAGCAATTTCTGCCTAAAGTGGTGTCATCGTTTCACATGAACCAACCTATTGTGGTGCCAGTGGCTACTGACGCCTTTGAGGAATCGAAATCTCTAGATGTGGTCAGAGCTTTGAAAATTTATGTAGCCAGAATGGCTAAGATTAGGAAAACGGAGGCTCTGTTTGTCCTGTATGATCCCAACAAGATTGGGGCTCCTGCTTCCAAGCAGACTATTGCACGCTGGATCTGTAATACGATTCGGCAAGCTCATTCTACGGCTGGATTGCCGTAACCAAAATCGGTGAAGGCACATTTTACCAGAAAGGTGGGCTCATCCTGGGCGGCTGCCCGGGGGGTCTCGGCCTTACAGCTTTGCCGAGCAGCTAATTGGACGGGTTCAAACACTTTTGCAAAGTTTTACAAGTTTGATACCCTGGCTAAGGAAGACCTCTTGTTTGGTCAATCGGTGCTGCAGAGTCATCCGCACTCTCCCGCCCGTTCTTGAGCTTTGGTATAAACCCCATGGTTCTTGAAGTGTCCCCAGCATCCTCTAGGACGTAAGGAGAAAAATAAGAATTTACTCACCGGTAAGTCTATTTCTCGTAGTCCGTAGTGGATGCTGGGTACTCCGTAAGGACCATGGGGTATAGACGGGCTCCGCAGGAGACTGGGCACTCTTAAAAGAAAGATTAGGTACTATATCTGGTGTGCACTGGCTCCTCCCTCTATGCCCCTCCTCCAGACCTCAGTTAGGGAAACTGTGCCCGGAAGAGCTGACATTACTAGGAAAGGATTTGGAATCCAGGGTAAGACTCATACCAGCCACACCAATCACACCGTACAACTCGTGATAACTATACCCAGTTAACAGTATGAACAATAACTGAGCCTCTCTCAACAGATGGCTCATACAATAACCCTTTAGTTAAGCAATAACTATATACATGTATTGCAGAGAGTCCGCACTTGGGACGGGCTTCCAGCATCCACTACGGACTACGAGAAATAGAATTACCGGTGAGTAAATTCTTATTTTCTCTGATGTCCTAGTGGATGCTGGGTACTCCGTAAGGACCATGGGGATTATACCAAAGCTCCTAAACGGGCGGGAGAGTGCGGATGACTCTGCAGCACCGAATGAGCAAACTCAAGGTCCTCCTCAGCCAGGGTATCAAACTTGTAGAATTTTGCAAAAGTGTTTGAACCCGACCAAGTAGCAGCTCGGCAAAGTTGTAAAGCCGAGACCCCTCGGGCAGCCGGCCAAGAAGAGCCCACCTTCCTCGTGGAATGGGCTTTTACTAATTTAGGATGCGGCAGTCCAGCCGCAGAATGTGCAAGCTGAATCGTGCTACAGATCCAGCGAGCAATAGTCTGCTTTGAAGCAGGAGCACTCAGCTTGTTGGGTGCATGCAGGATAAATAGCGAGTCAGTTTTTCTGACTCTAGCCGTCCTGGAAACATAAAGTTTCAGGGCCCGGACTACGTCCAGCAACTTGGAATCCTCCAAGTCCCTAGTAGCCGCAGGCACCACAATAGGTTGGTTCAAATGAAACGATGATAGCACCTTAGGGAGAAATTGGGGACGAGTCCTCCATTCTGCCCTTTCCATATGGAAGATCAGATATGGGCTTTTTCATGACAAAGCCGCCAATTCTGACACACGCCTAGTCCAAGCTAAGGCCAAAAGCATGACAACTTTCCACGTGAGATATTTTAGCTCCATGGTCTTAAGTGGCTCAAACCAGTGGGATTTTAGGAATCCAACACACGTTAAGATCCCAAGGTGCCACTGGAGGAACAAAGGGGCTGAATATGCAGCACCCCTGTAACAACGTCCGAACTTCAGGCAGTGAAGCCAGTTCTTTTTGAGAGAAAAAAGGGATAGGGCCGAAATCTTAGCCTTTATGGATCCTAATTTTAGGCCCATAGTCACTCCTGACTGTAGGAAGTGCAGGAATCGACCCCCCTGGAATTCCTCTGTAGGGCCTTCCCGGCCACACACCAAGCAACCTATTTTCGCCATATACAGTGAAAAAGTCTTGCTGTCACGTCTTTCCTAGCCTTTATCCGCGTAGGAATAACTGCATCCGGAATGCCCTTTTCCGCTAGGATCCGGTGTTCAACCGCCATGCCGTCCAACGCAGCCACGGTAAGTCTTGGATCAGACAGGGTCCCTGTTGCAACATGTCCTGACTGAGAGGCAGAGGCAATGGGTCCTCTGAGAGCATTTCTTGCAGTTCCGGGTACCGAGTCCTTCTTGGCCAATCCGGAGCAAAGAATATTGTTCACACTCCTCCGTTTATTACAATTCTCAGCCCTTGGGTCTGAGAGGAAGAGGAGGGAATATATAGACCGACTGGAACACCCACGGTGTTGCTAGTGCGACCACAGCTATCGCCTGAGAGTCCCTTGACCCAGTGTAAAACCTTTTTTTATCTTTTTATTGAGGTGGGACGCCATGTAGTCCACCTGAGGCAGTTTCCATCAATTTGCAAAACTGCGTGAAGACTTCCTGATGAAGTCACCACTTTCCCGGGTAGAGGTCGTGTCCACTCCCGGAATGAACACTGCTGACAGTGCGCTTACTTGATTTTCCGCCCAGCGAAGAATTCTGGTGGCTTCTACCCTCGCCACCCTGCTCCTTGTGCCACCCTGGCGGTTTACATGAGCCCCTGCGGTCTGACTGGATCAGAACCGGTTGGTCGCGAAGCAGGAACTCCGCTTGACTTAGGGCGTTGTATATGGCCCTTAGTTCCAGGATATTGATGTGAAGGCAAGTCTGTTGGCTTGACCACAAACCTTGGAATTTTCTTCCCTGTGTAACGGCCCCCCACCCTCGGAGGCTTGCATCCGTGGTCACCAGGACCCAGTCCTGAATGCCGAATCTGCGGCCCTCGAGAAGGTGAGCACTCCGCAGCCACCACAGGAGAGACACCCTGGCCCTGGGGGATAGGGTGATTAACCGATGCATCTGAAGATGTGATCCGGACCACTTGTCCAGTAAGTTCCATTGTCCTTGCATGGAACCAGCCGAAGGGGATGGCCTCGTATGATGCCATCATCCTTCCCAGGACTCGAGTGCAGTGATGCACTGACACCTGATTTGGTTTTCAATGGATTCCTGACCAGTGTCATGAGCTCCTGAGCTCTCTCTATCGGGAGATAAACCCTCTTCTGGTCTGTGTCTAGGATCATGCCTAGGCGAGGCAGATGAGCTGTAGGAACCAACTGTGACTTCGGAATATATAGAATCCAGTCGTGTTGCCGTTTCACTTCCAGAGAAGGTGATACGCTGTCCAGCAACTGCTCTCTTGATCTCGCTTTTATAAGGAGATCATCCAAGTATGTGATAATAGTGACACCTTGCTTCCGCAGGAGCACCATCATATCCGCCATTACCTTGGTGAAATTGGTAATGACAATCCCGTACCGCAATTCTGAGGTACACCTGATGAGGTGGATAAATGGGGACACGAAGGTTTGCATCCAGAGCCGGCCTTAGGCATAGGCAAACTAGGCAATTGCCTAGGGCATTTGGTATGCTTAGGGGCACCAGCAGCTTCTGCTGATTAAAATGATATGCGGCATGCCTATATTCTGTGTGTGACTGCGGCTGTATCGGCATACAAAATGCTACGTTGCAGTGTAGTCCTGGAAATCGCTGTAATGTAGCATTTCATATGCAGATATAGCCGCAGTCACACACAGAATATAGGCATGCTGCATATCATTTTAATCAGCAGATGCTGCTTGTGCATCCTAGCCACATAGTAATGCAAATAAGATGCATTTTTATAAACAAAAGGAACCTGACATTAGCAGAGCTACCAGCTGACTCATGCCAGGCATCTCCTGCAGAACTAGCGGCGGTGCTAGGGGGCACCAGCAAAAATCTTGCCTAGGGCATCATATTGGTTAGGGCCGGCTCTGTTTGCATCCCTTATGTCCCGTTCATTTCAGGCTTGCAATGACCGCTCTTAGCGATTCCATCTTGAACCTGAACCTTTTCAGGTATATGTTCAGGGATTTTAATACAATATGGGTCTAACCGAACCGTCTGGTTTCGGGATTATAACATGGTCGAATAATAACACCCTCTTGTTGAAGGAGGGGACCCTTGACCACCACCTGTTGAAGATACAATTTACGAATTGCAGTTAACACTGGCTCCCTCTCTTGGGGGGAAGCCCGCCGGGTCCTCGGTGAGGGTGCATCTTCTCACAGTCCAGCCTGTATCCCTGCGATACAATTTCTATTGCCCAGGGATCTAACAGGGAGTGAACCCACTTGTGGCTGAACTTACGAAGGCGTGTCCCCACCGGGCCTAGCTCCGCCTGTGGAGCTCCAGCGACATGCGGTGGATTTTTGTAGAGGCCGGGGAGGACTTCTGTTCCTGGGGACTAGCTGTGTTGTACAGCTTCTTTCCTCTGCCCCCGGCTCTGACAAGAAAGGACGCACCTCAGACTTTCTTGTTTCTTTATTCGAAAAGCTGCATTTAATAATGCCGTGCTTTCCTAGGCTGTGCAGGAATATAAGGCAAAATATTAGAATTACCAGCTATAGCTGTGGAGACCAGGCCCGAGAACCTTTCTCCACACAATCCTCAGCCTTCCATATGCCTCTTAAGTCGGCATCATCTGTCCAATGTATATTCTACAGGACACGTCAAGCAGAAATCGACATAGCTTTTGTCTCTAGGACCCAGTATACTCATGTCCCTTTGGGCATGCTTTATAATTATATATCTATCACTTAAGACAGCATCTTAAAATATTTATATGCATACTAGGGTCTCAATCTCTGCTGATAAGGTACCTGTCCACGCTGCCACAGCGCTATAAACCCATGCCGACACAATCGCCGGTCTGGGTAGTATACTAGAATGTGCACACTATCTGCAGGATCCCTGAGAATAGCTAGTGCAAACAGGACACCCAAGGGGAAGATTCTCAACACATCCTGGCCCTAGTGGGGAAAGGATACAGCCTGAGAATTCTCTTGTGGGAAGCTGCCGTCTCTTGTCTGGAGATTCCCGCTCTTTTTCCTCATGAGACGAGGGAAATTTACCTCAGCATTCTTCCCCTTAACATGTGTACTCTCGTGTCAGGGACAGATGAGTCATCAGTGATATGCAAATCATCTTTTATTCCAATAATCATATATTGAATATCTTTTAGCCCTCTTGGCTGTAACTTTGCATTATCGTAGTCGACAGTGGAGTTAAACTCCGTGTCGATACTTTGTTATTTTGGATAGTGAACATAGAGAGACTCTGAAGGACTCTGTGACATAGGGACAGACCAGGGTAGATTTCCTTTCTGTTCCCTAACCTTTTGTGCAATAATTTTACCTCAGCACTTACACATATCCAAACAGGTGTCGGCGTTGTCGACGGAGACACCCTCCCACACACTTATCCGCTCTATCACCTCCTTAGAGGAGCCTTTTACCTCAGACATGTCGACACACGCGTACCGACACACCACACACACACAGGGGATGCTCTATTTGAAGACAGTTCCCCCACCAGGCCCTTTGGAGAGACAGAGAGAGAGTATGCCAGCACACACCACAGCGCTATATAATACAGGGATGTACACTATACGGAGTGATTTTTCCCCTATAGCAGCTTATATACACAGTTTTGCGCCTAAATTTATGTGCCCCCCCCTCTCTTTTTTACCCTTTGTGTACCAGGATACTGCAGGGGAGAGCCTGGGGAGCTTCCTTCCAGCTGAGCTGTGAAGAGAAAATGGTGCCGGTGTGCTGAGGAAGTAGGCCCGGCCCCCTCAGCGGCGGGCTTCTGTCCTTTTATGTACTTTAATGGCGGGGGTTAATGCACATATACAGTTTATCAGACTGTATTATGTGCTTTTCGCCAAGTAAGGTAATCTAATTGCTGCCCAGGGCGCCCCCCCCCCCCCCCAAGCGCCCTGCACCCATCAGTGACCGGAGTGTGTGGTGTGCTAAGGGAGCAATGGCGCACAGCTGCAGTGCTATGCGCTACCTTAATGAAGACCGGAGTCTTCAGCCGCCGATTTTCAACTTCTCTTCGTTCTTCTGGCTCTGCAAGGGGGACGGCGGCGCGGCTCTGGGACCGGACGACCGAGGACTGGGCCTGTGTTCGATCCCTCTGGAGCTAATGGTGTCCAGTAGCCTTAGAAGCCCAAGCTAGCTGCAAGCAGGTAGGTTCGCTTCTCACCCCTCAGTCCCACGTAGCAGTGAGTCTGTTGCCAGCAGATCTCACTGAAAATAATAAACCTAACAAATACTTTCTTTTCTAGGAAGCTCAGGAGAGCCCACTAGGTGCATCCAGCTCTGGCCGGGCACAGATACTAACTGAGGTCTGGAGGAGGGGCATAGAGGGAGGAGCCAGTGCACACCAGATATAGTACCTAATGTTTCTTTTAAGAGTGCCCAGTCTCCTGCGGAGCCCGTCTATACCCAATGGTCCTCACGGAGTACCCAGCATCCACTAGGACGTCAGAGAAATAGGATTTTAATACCTACCGGTAAATCCTTTTCTCTTAGTCCGTAGAGGATGCTGGGCGCCCGTCCCAGTGCATACTGTATCTGCAGTTATTGGTTATGGTTACACACGTGTTGTGTTGCGTTTATAGTCAGCCTGTTGCTGTCACTAGTCATGCCGTTGCATGCGTTGGGTTAAATGCCATGTTGTACGGCATGTTTGAGGTGTGAGCTGGTGTATATCTCACCTTAGTTTAAATCAAAATAAATCCTTTTTCCTCGAAATGTCCGTCTCCCTGGGCACAGTTCCTATAACTGGAGTCTGGAGGAGGGGCATAGAGGGAGGAGCCAGTTCACACCCCTTTTAAAGTCTTAAAGTGCCCATGTCTCCTGCGGATCCCGTCTATACCCCCTGGTTCTTGAAGTGTCCCCAGCATCCTCTACGGACTAAGAGAAAAGGATTTACCGGTAGGTATTAAAATCCTATTATCTCCCGCATCTCACTCACTTCCTAGTGAAGGACCAGGATGAGGAGATAATACCAGGAATCACAGCTCCATAGCTCTGCCCAAGGGCGTAGCTACCATAGTTGCAGGGGATGCGGCTGCTATGGGGCCCAAGTCATCTCTTGGGCCAAAGCCTACCCCTGCACCTACCTCCTGAGCCCTGGCGCTGGCAGCTTTTACCTTACAAGTGTGCTGCTGTACTGCAGGCACACCTACTTACCCAGATGGCTCCGCTTCCCCTGAGTACTAACTACTGCTGGGAGGAAGCGTGGCTGAGCATGCAGGGACATCCCCGGACCACGGCCACGCCTACATCTAGTGTCTGTGAGGAGATAGGAAACAGAGACGGAGACGGGCCGGCCGAGAGAGCGGATGTGGTGGCAGTACAGCAGCACACTAGAGATGAGCGGGTTCGGTTTCTCTGAATCCGAACCCGCCAGAACTTCATGTTTTTTTTCACGGGTCCGAGCGACTCGGATCTTCCCGCCTTGCTCGGTTAACCCGAGCGCGCCCGAACGTCATCATGACGCTGTCGGATTCTCGCGAGGCTCGGATTCTATCGCGAGACTCGGATTCTATATAAGGAGCCGCGCGTCGCCGCCATTTTCACACGTGCATTGAGATTGATAGGGAGAGGACGTGGCTGGCGTCCTCTCCGTTTAGAATAGATTAGAGAGACACTTGATTTACTAATTTTGGGGAGCATTAGGAGTACTCAGTACAGTGCAGAGTTTTGCTGATAGTGACCAGTGACCACCAGTTTTATTTATAATCCGTTCTCTGCCTGAAAAAAGCGATACACAGCACACAGTGACTCAGTCACATACCATATCTGTGTGCACTGCTCAGGCTCAGGCCAGTGTGCTGCATCATCTATTATCTATATATAATATTATATATATCTGTCTGACTGCTCAGCTCACACAGCTTATAATTGTGGGGGAGACTGGGGAGCACTACTGCAGTGCCAGTTATAGGTTATAGCAGGAGCCAGGAGTACATAATATATTATATAGTGAGTGACCACCAGACACACAGTGCAGTTTATTTAATATATCCGTTCTCTGCCTGAAAAAAGCGATACACACAGTGACTCAGTCAGTCACATACCATATCTGTGTGCACTGCTCAGGCTCAGGCCAGTGTGCTGCATCATCTAT
Organism: Pseudophryne corroboree; assembly: GCF_028390025.1. Classification (NCBI taxonomy): domain Eukaryota; kingdom Metazoa; phylum Chordata; class Amphibia; order Anura; family Myobatrachidae; genus Pseudophryne; species Pseudophryne corroboree. The sequence continues at coordinate 547,994,632 of NC_086447.1, read as the reverse complement.
ATATATTATATATCTGTCTGACTGCTCAGCTCACACAGCTTATAATTGTGGGGGAGACTGGGGAGCACTACTGCAGTGCCAGTTATAGGTTATAGCAGGAGCCAGGAGTACATAATATTATATTAAAATTAAACAGTGCACACTTTTGCTGCAGGAGTGCCACTGCCAGTGTGACTAGTGACCAGTGACCTGACCACCAGTATATATAATATTAGTAGTATACTATCTCTTTATCAACCAGTCTATATATTAGCAGCAGACACAGTACAGTGCGGTAGTTCACGGCTGTGGCTACCTCTGTGTCGGCACTCGGCAGCCCGTCCATAATTGTATATACCACCTAACCGTGGTTTTTTTTTCTTTCTTTATACATACATACTAGTTACGAGTATACTATCTCTTTATCAACCAGTCTATATTAGCAGCAGACACAGTACAGTGCGGTAGTTCACGGCTGTGGCTACCTCTGTGTCGGCACTCGGCAGCCCGTCCATAATTGTATATACCACCTAACCGTGGTTTTTTTTTCTTTCTTTATACATACATACTAGTTACGAGTATACTATCTCTTTATCAACCAGTCTATATATTAGCAGCAGACACAGTACAGTGTGGTAGTTCACGGCTGTGGCTACCTCTGTGTCGGCACTCGGCAGCCCGTCCATAATTGTATATACCACCTAACCGTGGTTTTTTTTTCTTTCTTTATACATACATACTAGTTACGAGTATACTATCTCTTTATCAACCAGTCTATATTAGCAGCAGACACAGTACAGTGCGGTAGTTCACGGCTGTGGCTACCTCTGTGTCGGCACTCGGCAGCCCGTCCATAATTGTATATACCACCTAACCGTGGTTTTTTTTTCTTTCTTTATACATACATACTAGTTACGAGTATACTATCTCTTTATCAACCAGTCTATATATTAGCAGCAGACACAGTACAGTGCGGTAGTTCACGGCTGTGGCTACCTCTGTGTCGGCACTCGGCAGCCCGTCCATAATTGTATATACCACCTAACCGTGGTTTTTTTTTCTTTCTTTATACATACATACTAGTTACGAGTATACTATCTCTTTATCAACCAGTCTATATTAGCAGCAGACACAGTACAGTGCGGTAGTTCACGGCTGTGGCTACCTCTGTGTCGGCACTCGGCAGCCCGTCCATAATTGTATATACCACCTAACCGTGGTTTTTTTTTCTTTCTTTATACATACATACTAGTTACGAGTATACTATCTCTTTATCAACCAGTCTATATATTAGCAGTAGACACAGTACAGTGCGGTAGTTCACGGCTGTGGCTACCTCTGTGTCGGCACTCGGCAGCCCGTCCATAATTGTATATACCACCTAACCGTGGTTTTTTTTTCTTTCTTTATACATACATACTAGTTACGAGTATACTATCTCTTTATCAACCAGTCTATATATTAGCAGCAGACACAGTACAGTGCGGTAGTTCACGGCTGTGGCTACCTCTGTGTCGGCACTCGGCAGCCCGTCCATAATTGTATATACCACCTAACCGTGGTTTTTTTTTCTTTCTTTATACATACATACTAGTTACGAGTATACTATCTCTTTATCAACCAGTCTATATTAGCAGCAGACACAGTACAGTGCGGTAGTTCACGGCTGTGGCTACCTCTGTGTCGGCACTCGGCAGCCCGTCCATAATTGTATATACCACCTAACCGTGGTTTTTTTTTCTTTCTTTATACATACATACTAGTTACGAGTATACTATCTCTTTATCAACCAGTCTATATATTAGCAGCAGACACAGTACAGTGTGGTAGTTCACGGCTGTGGCTACCTCTGTGTCGGCACTCGGCAGCCCGTCCATAATTGTATATACCACCTAACCGTGGTTTTTTTTTCTTTCTTTATACATACATACTAGTTACGAGTATACTATCTCTTTATCAACCAGTCTATATTAGCAGCAGACACAGTACAGTGCGGTAGTTCACGGCTGTGGCTACCTCTGTGTCGGCACTCGGCAGCCCGTCCATAATTGTATATACCACCTAACCGTGGTTTTTTTTTCTTTCTTTATACATACATACTAGTTACGAGTATACTATCTCTTTATCAACCAGTCTATATATTAGCAGCAGACACAGTACAGTGTGGTAGTTCACGGCTGTGGCTACCTCTGTGTCGGCACTCGGCAGCCCGTCCATAATTGTATATACCACCTAACCGTGGTTTTTTTTTCTTTCTTTATACATACATACTAGTTACGAGTATACTATCTCTTTATCAACCAGTCTATATTAGCAGCAGACACAGTACAGTGCGGTAGTTCACGGCTGTGGCTACCTCTGTGTCGGCACTCGGCAGCCCGTCCATAATTGTATATACCACCTAACCGTGGTTTTTTTTTCTTTCTTTATACATACATACTAGTTACGAGTATACTATCTCTTTATCAACCAGTCTATATATTAGCAGCAGACACAGTACAGTGCGGTAGTTCACGGCTGTGGCTACCTCTGTGTCGGCACTCGGCAGCCCGTCCATAATTGTATACTAGTATCCAATCCATCCATCTCCATTGTTTACCTGAGGTGCCTTTTAGTTGTGCCTATTAAAATATGGAGAACAAAAATGTTGAGGTTCCAAAATTAGGGAAAGATCAAGATCCACTTCCACCTCGTGCTGAAGCTGCTGCCACTAGTCATGGCCGAGACGATGAAATGCCAGCAACGTCGTCTGCCAAGGCCGATGCCCAATGTCATAGTACAGAGCATGTCAAATCCAAAACACCAAATATCAGTAAAAAAAGGACTCCAAAACCTAAAATAAAATTGTCGGAGGAGAAGCGTAAACTTGCCAATATGCCATTTACCACACGGAGTGGCAAGGAACGGCTGAGGCCCTGGCCTATGTTCATGGCTAGTGGTTCAGCTTCACATGAGGATGGAAGCACTCAGCCTCTCGCTAGAAAAATGAAAAGACTCAAGCTGGCAAAAGCAGCACAGCAAAGAACTGTGCATTCTTCGAAATCCCAAATCCACAAGGAGAGTCCAATTGTGTCGGTTGCGATGCCTGACCTTCCCAACACTGGACGTGAAGAGCATGCGCCTTCCACCATTTGCACGCCCCCTGCAAGTGCTGGAAGGAGCACCCGCAGTCCAGTTCCTGATAGTCAGATTGAAGATGTCAGTGTTGAAGTACACCAGGATGAGGAGGATATGGGTGTTGCTGGCGCTGGGGAGGAAATTGACCAGGAGGATTCTGATGGTGAGGTGGTTTGTTTAAGTCAGGCACCCGGGGAGACACCTGTTGTCCGTGGAAGGAATATGGCCGTTGACATGCCAGGTGAAAATACCAAAAAAATCAGCTCTTCGGTGTGGAGGTATTTCACCAGAAATGCGGACAACAGGTGTCAAGCCGTGTGTTCCCTTTGTCAAGCTGTAATAAGTAGGGGTAAGGACGTTAACCACCTCGGAACATCCTCCCTTATACGTCACCTGCAGCGCATTCATAATAAGTCAGTGACAAGTTCAAAAACTTTGGGTGACAGCGGAAGCAGTCCACTGACCAGTAAATCCCTTCCTCTTGTAACCAAGCTCACGCAAACCACCCCACCAACTCCCTCAGTGTCAATTTCCTCCTTCCCCAGGAATGCCAATAGTCCTGCAGGCCATGTCACTGGCAATTCTGACGAGTCCTCTCCTGCCTGGGATTCCTCCGATGCATCCTTGCGTGTAACGCCTACTGCTGCTGGCGCTGCTGTTGTTGCCGCTGGGAGTCGATGGTCATCCCAGAGGGGAAGTCGTAAGCCCACTTGTACTACTTCCAGTAAGCAATTGACTGTTCAACAGTCCTTTGCGAGGAAGATGAAATATCACAGCAGTCATCCTACTGCAAAGCGGATAACTGAGGCCTTGGCATCCTGGGTGGTGAGAAACGTGGTTCCGGTATCCATCATTACTGCAGAGCCAACTAGAGACTTGTTGGAGGTACTGTGTCCCCGGTACCAAATACCATCTAGGTTCCATTTCTCTAGGCAGGCGATACCGAAAATGTACACAGACCTCAGAAAAAGAGTCACCAGTGTCCTAAAAAATGCAGCTGTACCCAATGTCCACTTAACCACGGACAAGTGGAGCAGGGCAGGGTCAGGACTATATGACTGTGACAGCCCACTGGGTAGATGTATGGACTCCCGCCGCAAGAACAGCAGCGGCGGCACCAGTAGCAGCATCTCGCAAACGCCAACTCTTTCCTAGGCAGGCTACGCTTTGTATCACCGGTTTCCAGAATACGCACACAGCTGAAAACCTCTTACGGCAACTGAGGAAGATCATCGCGGAATGGCTTACCCCAATTGGACTCTCCTGTGGATTTGTGGCATCGGACAACGCCAGCAATATTGTGTGTGCATTAAATATGGGCAAATTCCAGCACGTCCCATGTTTTGCACATACCTTGAATTTGGTGGTGCAGAATTTTTTAAAAAACGACAGGGGCGTGCAAGAGATGCTGTCGGTGGCCAGAAGAATTGCGGGACACTTTCGGCGTACAGGCACCACGTACAGAAGACTGGAGCACCACCAAAAACTACTGAACCTGCCCTGCCATCATCTGAAGCAAGAAGTGGTAACGAGGTGGAATTCAACCCTCTATATGCTTCAGAGGTTGGAGGAGCAGCAAAAGGCCATTCAAGCCTATACAATTGAGCACGATATAGTAGGTGGAATGCACCTGTCTCAGGCGCAGTGGAGAATGATTTCAACGTTGTGCAAGGTTCTGATGCCCTTTGAACTTGCCACACGTGAAGTCAGTTCAGACACTGCCAGCCTGAGTCAGATCATTCCCCTCATCAGGCTTTTGCAGAAGAAGCTGGAGGCATTGAAGAAGGAGCTAAAAGGGAGCGATTCCGCTAGGCATGTGGGACTTGTGGATGCAGCCCTTAATTCGCTTAACAAGGATTCACGGGTGGTCAATCTGTTGAAATCAGAGCACTACATTTTGGCCACCGTGCTCGATCCTAGATTTAAAGCCTACCTTGGATCTCTCTTTCCGGCAGACACAGGTCTGCTGGGGTTGAAAGACCTGCTGGTGACAAAATTGTCAAGTCAAGCGGAACGCGACCTGTCAACATCTCCTCCTTCACATTCTCCCGCAACTGGGGGTGCGAGGAAAAGGCTCAGAATTCCGAGCCCACCCGCTGGCGGTGATGCAGGGCAGTCTGGAGCGACTGCTGATGCTGACATCTGGTCCGGACTGAAGGACCTGACAACGATTACGGACATGTCGTCTACTGTCACTGCATATGATTCTCTCAACATTGATAGAATGGTGGAGGATTATATGAGTGACCGCATCCAAGTAGGCACGTCACACAGTCCGTACTTATACTGGCAGGAAAAAGAGGCAATTTGGAGGCCCTTGCACAAACTGGCTTTATTCTACCTAAGTTGCCCTCCCACAAGTGTGTACTCCGAAAGAGTGTTTAGTGCCGCCGCTCACCTTGTCAGCAATCGGCGTACGAGGTTACATCCAGAAAATGTGGAGAAGATGATGTTCATTAAAATGAATTATAATCAATTCCTCCGCGGAGACATTGACCAGCAGCAATTGCCTCCACAAAGTACACAGGGAGCTGAGATGGTGGATTCCAGTGGGGACGAATTGATAATCTGTGAGGAGGGGGATGTACACGGTGATATATCGGAGGGTGAAGATGAGGTGGACATCTTGCCTCTGTAGAGCCAGTTTGTGCAAGGAGAGATTAATTGCTTCTTTTTTGGGGGGGGTCCAAACCAACCCGTCATATCAGTCACAGTCGTGTGGCAGACCCTGTCACTGAAATGATGGGTTGGTTAAAGTGTGCATGTCCTGTTTTGTTTATACAACATAAGGGTGGGTGGGAGGGCCCAAGGACAATTCCATCTTGCACCTCTTTTTTCTTTTCTTTTTCTTTGCATCATGTGCTGATTGGGGAGGGTTTTTTGGAAGGGACATCCTGCGTGACACTGCAGTGCCACTCCTAGATGGGCCCGGTGTTTGTGTCGGCCACTAGGGTCGCTAATCTTACTCACACAGCTACCTCATTGCGCCTCTTTTTTTCTTTGCGTCATGTGCTGTTTGGGGAGGGTTTTTTGGAAGGGACATCCTGCGTGACACTGCAGTGCCACTCCTAGATGGGCCCGGTGTTTGTGTCGGCCACTAGGGTCGCTAATCTTACTCACACAGCTACCTCATTGCGCCTCTTTTTTTCTTTGCGTCATGTGCTGTTTGGGGAGGGTTTTTTGGAAGGGCCATCCTGCGTGACACTGCAGTGCCACTCCTAGATGGGCCCGGTGTTTGTGTCGGCCACTAGGGTCGCTAATCTTACTCACACAGCTACCTCATTGCGCCTCTTTTTTTCTTTGCGTCATGTGCTGTTTGGGGAGGGTTTTTTGGAAGGGACATCCTGCGTGACACTGCAGTGCCACTCCTAGATGGGCCCGGTGTTTGTGTCGGCCACTAGGGTCGCTTATCTTACTCACACAGCGACCTCGGTGCAAATTTTAGGACTAAAAATAATATTGTGAGGTGTGAGGTATTCAGAATAGACTGAAAATGAGTGTAAATTATGGTTTTTGAGGTTAATAATACTTTGGGATCAAAATGACCCCCAAATTCTATGATTTAAGCTGTTTTTTAGTGTTTTTTGAAAAAAACACCCGAATCCAAAACACACCCGAATCCGACAAAAAAAATTCGGTGAGGTTTTGCCAAAACGCGTTCGAACCCAAAACACGGCCGCGGAACCGAACCCAAAACCAAAACACAAAACCCGAAAAATTTCAGGCGCTCATCTCTACAGCACACTGCTGACAAATTAAAAACAATTAAAGCCCCAATAGTGAATGCTGCTGGCACATATGTGCTGATACTGTAACAAGGTTTTTGTTTTTTAAATAGCCAAACATCTTTTATTGTTACTTGCATCCAAATGATTTCTGCTCTCTGTTTTGATATGCACGAGTGCTCAAAAACCCACTTTGCACAATTAGGTGATTGCATGTGGCATGAGGACCTTCAGTACTCTATCTGCTATTTGGGAAAATGTTTTGAGTTGTGCACACCAGAAGGTTCTTGGGACACAACACTGGTGCCCATAGGTGTGCACAGCACATTTTATTACAGGGTGCACCGTCAGAGGGGTGTGTCTAGCACCGCCTTTTGGGCATGTCTAGCACCATCTATTGACGGTCTACGCAATATAAAATATCCACCCTTGTACCAATCCTAATAAAGCAGATACATTGTCAGATGTTGTGGTGTGCCCCAAACAAACACCCCTGATGGCACTCACTGCAATTACACTGCTTCTCCTCAGCCTGGTCTGACTCCTCCTCTCTTTCCCCTGCAAGCTGCAACAGCTTACTTACAAGTCAGTCACTCACTGACACTGACAGTCGCAGACTAGTACTGCTGCTGGAAAAACGAGTGACGTGTCAATGCTACTGCCGACCGCCTGCCAGTATTGAATTTGTCATCCTAAGGGGAACGCTGACTGCATGCTGATCCTCATCAGTGGCTGGCGTTGGCATAGCATTGAAGGAGAGAGGTGGGCGTGTGGCGGGTGTGACGGGTGGGCGTGCGAGCAGCATGACGTAATCACGTCACATCATGCTGTTTTTATACATGGAGGTGGAGCCGGGAGTTTGAAAGCCGGTGGCAGTGGCACCTTTCATTAACCCAGGCGTCCGGTCAGTAATGCAATCCTGACAGGGTGCAGCGCAGAGGGGATGTTGCATCAGGGGATTGCTGCATCAGGCATGTGAGATCGGGGTTCCAGACATTAGGGGGTGCCTGTGCGCACCAGCCACCCCCTCTGCGCACACCTATGCTGGTGCTAGTGCAGGAAAGGAACATGTATTGAGCACACACTGTAAGGTAAAAGTAAAAAGTATAGCTATGAAACTGCATTAGTCAGTCTGTTTTGTATTATACCAGCTCTACAACATCCAAGGGACAGAAAGGCAGAACTAGGGGAATATAATACAACAACTGTGACACACATGGGCCTTTTCCTTTGACATGAATCTACAAGGTGTCTACAAATGTAATCTATTATTACAATAAATACTTAAGTATGTCATAGATAAACCCACAGCATGAGTATGTGAGCATCATAGCATTAGTCACATCTGCACAGCCAGATCCTCTTCGCTCAGATCTGCTGTTAAAGCCACATCCATTCCTTCCTTACTTGTTCCTTCCATCAGGCAGAATGCAATACAATAAAAGAAAACAGTACCTTACTCATGGAACAAAGGTTATAAAGTGTCACAGCTGCATTGTAAAGCTTTTTTGTTCTCACGAACTGCTTTGTAAGTCCCGTAAAATGTAAACATCTGACCCATTTTCGATTTTTACAAGAAGAGATCTAATACTGGAAAATATGCGTTAAAATTTATAACATTCAAGGGCATTAACTATTTTCACTTAACATTTGTTTCCTACAGTACGCACTATATACTACAGCACCTGCTGCAGCAGCCTCCAGCAGTTACTGCAGAAATGTTGCCTTTGACAATAGTGCCATCTGTTGGTAAAAATAGAGAATGTTAGCACTTCAAAGGTTGAAATTACATTTTAGATTTCCTTTTTTCCTTGATTTTAATATTATGTCAATGTCATACCTCCCAACTGTTCTGATTATTGCAGGACAGCCCCTTTTTTTCGGACTGTCCCGCTGTCCCTCCCGCAGGCAGCGGTGTCCCATGGTGGTGGTGGCAGTTGGGTGTCTCCTGTCACTCACTGGCTGCTCTGTTTAATGCAGAGCAGTGGTGAAAGGACGCTGTGCGCATGCACACAGTGTCTATTCACAGGAGACAGGGACTGGGGGCATACCAGCAGCTCGCAGAGCGCTGGCCATGCCCCCACAGTTCCGCAAATGGGAGGTGTGACTCGCGATCGTGGCATGCCCGCAACGCTATGCCCCCTTTATATAGGCCACACCTCCTTTTTGGGCAGGCACAGCTTTGCCGCACAATCGGAGTCCCTATTTCCTAAGTACCGATGTTGGAAGTTATGCAATGTATTCTGGGTGTGGTTCATTAGGTCGACATGAGTTAGGTTGACATACATTGGGTTGGCCATGTTTAGTCGACATGCAATAGGTCGACATGATCACCAAGTCGACATGGTCATTATGTCAACATGTGCTAGGTCAACATGGAAAAAGGTCGGCATATGTTTTGTTACTTTTCCTGGTGTCATTTTCTTCGAAAAGTGACAGGGAACCCCAATTAGTGCACCGCGACCTCTCGGTGCCTCGCTGCGCTTGGCACAGGTTACTGTTCTCAACTGTAGTCCATGTGGATCGTTAAGTATGAAAAAGGTCCAAATATGAAAAAAAATGTGAAAAACTCATGTCAACCTTTTTCCATGTCGACCAAATGTGGTCGACCTAACTAATGACCGCCATCCATGTATTCTACCATTGTAAAAATACACAACTCATTTACAGCTATACTACAGCATTAAACATTTTTTGTGTGGCACCAACAATGTTTGTGGACTACTCGCACCTATCTATTCATGTTCTCGCACTTAAAAGGTCTAATTCATAAAATATGTCGCTTAATTGTGTAACTATTATTATAGGGTTTGATGTTCCCGTAACGTTTATAAACTGTATGGTATTACAGCGTTTTGTGTGTTGAATACTGACATTACTGTTGTGCATATGTTCATTCATACTTTTGGACCATTGTTCTACTAACGAAAAAAGGTCTGTGAAATCACTGGGAGTGTCATGCAGAGTATGCACATTTCAAATTACTATATTATCAATGCTAAGCTATCCTTGTGGACTTCTGTTTACTATTATATGTAAATTTATGTTAAAGTATTATATATTTCCTAACCTTCCCAATTTTGGTGGTAAAGTTATGGTTTAATGTTATATCCCATGATCAAGACAATTTTTCCAAAATTGCAGGTTTAGAAGTTATACCACTGCTGCACATTGAATGCATAGGTGCGTTCTGCTTTCTGTGAGATAATATGGCAACAGGACCATGGCCACACCCTTGACCTTATTTTGCCACCTCCTTAAAGTTTGGAGTTACAGCTTATTACAGCCTGATAGCACAGTAGTTTTAAGTTTTTGAAGGGGTTATTTAATAAACATAATTATATAATAAAAGCTGGACAATGTGATATTTATGTTTTCTTAATATTTAAGTGCAGTGGTAAGTATGGAGAAACCACCCAGTGGCATTTGCATTGGTGAGGCTGGAGCACAGTTCAAAATTCAAGTAGGGTAGCCACACCAACACTGCCAAACATCGCTGGCTGGGACTCACTGGCAGTAGGTGTGGCCCCCCTATTTAACCCACGAGAACCCCACAGATATAGTGGAGTGAGCTTTAATGGTATTTGGAAACGGAAGGTCTGCCTCTGTGTATGCCTGAGAAATAGTCATTTGAAGCCATCTAGAGCAGTGGTCTCCAACCTTAATTGGGGTGTGAGCTACTTTTGGAAAATAAAACCTCTGAAAGAGCTACCCTCAATGCGCACGTTCCTGCAAAAGTGGGTGTGGCCTCACAACTACAAGTATTGCCCCCCCCGCGTAGTGCCAGATACACAAATATTGCCCCCCAGCAGTGCCATATATAGTGCCCCTACCAGTGCCAGATACAATGCCCCCCCACAGTGCCAAATACAGTGCCCCCTGCAGTGCCAGATACAGTGCCCCCTTGCAGTGCCAGATTCAGTGCCCCCAGTGCCAGATACAGTGCCCCCAGTGCCAGATACAGTGCCCCCACAGTGCCAGATACAGTGCCCCCTGGCCTGCACAATGCTCCCTGCTACTGGCTTCTTCTCTGATGGACGGTAGGGGAGGGGAGGAGAGGAGAGGAGAGCGCAGCGCGCGCCTCTCTTGTCTGTGACATACAGGGGACGTTGAGGGTGATGGTCTCCGGCGGCGGTGGCGGGCACTTGAAATATGGCGCCGGTAAGCAAGCCAATCAAAGCTCGCGGTCCGGCAGCCAATCAGGTGCCGCCGCTGCCGGTCCGTCAGCTCTGATTGGCTGATGGCCGGCACCATATTAAAAATGAAGGGAGTGCTGTGCCAGTGATTGTCCGATCACGTGCGCTCTGCGAGCTACCGAAGTTACTGCGGAGAGCTACCGGTAGCTCGCGAGCGACTGGTTGGCGATCACTGATCTAGAGAATGTCTGCTTGTTAGCCAGCCAGCCTCTTTTGTGATATCTGTATAGAACAAAAAGAGTATTCAATCTTCGTAGATATTTTGGCGGACATTTACTAAGCAGTGATAAGAGCAGAGAAGTGAGCCAGTGAAAAGTTGCCCATGGCAACCAATCAGCACTGAAGTAACAACTATAATTTGCATACTATAAAATTATACAGAGCTGCTAATTGGTTGATGGGGCAACTTCTCCACTGGCTCACTTCTCCGCTCTTATCACTGCTTAGTAAATGTCCCCCTTAGTCCGATCCACATAAGTTTGAAGTGCACAAACAACATACAGCAAGGCTTCACCTGCCATGATTGTGGAGGATTGAAAAGCTGGCACAACAATCTACTGATTGATATGAAACCTGGAGACAACTTAAGGGAGGTAGCCAGACCTAGTTCTGTGGACAGTCCTATCCTGGTGAAAAAGAAAAAAAGGGGAAGCAACATGATAATGCGCCTCCTAGGTCAGACATCCTGCTTGCTGATGCAATGGCAAGAAGGAAAAGAGTCTTCCATGTAAGCCATTTCAGATCCACAGATTGCAAGGGCTCAGGCGGTGAAGTCTGTAAAGTCTGAAGCACTAGAGACAAGTTCCATGAAGCCACCGGTAACACAAAGGAAGGTTATATTCTGAGAACTCCCTGAAGGAAGGTCTGGACATCAGATATAATTATGTTGGAACCATAACGAAAGGCCGAAAATTGCACTTGAAGCGTCGCTAGGGGAGACCCAGATCTAATCCTGCTTGTAGAAAGACCAGGACTCTTGTCACCCTAAAGTTTTTAGGATCGTGATCTCTAGGTGCACACCACCTAAAATATGAGTGCCATCTTATGTAGTAAATCCTTGCCAAGGCAGGATTACGAGCCCTGAGCATTGTCTGCACTACCTGGTGTGAGAAACCCCTCGATCTCAAGAGGGATGTTTTAAGAGCCATGCTGTCAAAGACAGCCGGGTCTGGGTGTAGACATGGTCCCTTAGTCAATAGATCTGGCCGTAGAGGAAGTCTGAGAGGATTGCTGAGAGACCCTGAAGGTCTGCAAACCAAGGATGTCTCAGCCAATGTGGAGCTGAGGATCATGGTGCCTCCTTCCTCTTTGAACTTGCTAAGTTCCCTCGGAAGGAGTGATACCAGATGAAAAATGTAAGCCAGATTGAAATTCCAACTTACTGCCAGAACATCCACAAAAGCTGCACTGGATCTCTGGTTCTGGACCCGTAACTTGCAATTGCGGCGTGATACATTAGAGCAGGAAAGAAAACTCTATGGGGTCAATTCAATTTGCCGACAGTTGAATAGCGTCCTGAATTAGCTCAAAGCGCTATTCAGTATTGCTCAATGTTAAGGCAGTGAATGCCCGTTATCCTGGACTTAACAGGTTGATTTGTCGGGAGAACGGGCATTCCCTGGCTTAACTGCCCGGCGAGATGCTGATTCCCGACAGAATCAGCATCGCGCTGGCCGCGCGCCAGCGCTGTTGTCGGGTTTCTACTCATACCCCCGGGGGTCACATGGTGTTGTATTGAATAGCGTCGGAAGCTAATTACCGGCGCTATTCAACTGTCGCCAAATTGAATTGACCCCTATGTGCTGGGGTACTCTTTGTGTAATGATTATTATTTTTAAAATATTAAATCTTTATTCTTATGCATTAAAAAATAATAAGACACCTGGGCCAGTATTTACTAAAAGTCCGAGTTTGATCAATTTGTGTTTTTTTTTCTAAGTCCCAATCCGGGAATTTACTAAGCACCAATCTCGGCAGTGTTTGGTCTATTCGTAATGGTTTGAATGACAACGTTCCGAAATACGAATGAATAGACCATCGGTCAAACGCGGCTGTTATTTCATAGAATACGGGAATTCACTATTCATTCATATTTGGGTGTTAGTCTCTGAGGGCTCAAATGCGGTCGTATTTTTTTGCGATTCGTTAAAAAAAGCTGCAAAAAAAAAGTCGTGCTTTTTCCAATCGTGTTTACATGTGTTGCAAATAAAAAATCACTCACACCTGAATTAGGATGCCTATAAAAGGATGTTAGGCCCATTTCAATACACCTACACTCAGAAATGGCAGCAGGACTGTGGGCCAGTGATCTTTTGTGTGCTGTGGGATTCCTCAGACTCAGACATCAGCCTGTAAGTACCCAGGGCCAAGAAACTCAACATGGTCAGCAGGTTGTACAGGTTCCGCGGAGGCCTCGTTTTTTTAGGGGGCGTTTAAACTTGAACGCATTGTCCGATGATAAGGTCATACAGATGTTCCGTCTAAATCGTAACAACATTTTCCGTCTGTATGACCTTGTCAAACTGGGCCTAGACCCTGAGACAGCACGCTCTCGCCCTGTCTCAGGCCTGCACAAACTCCTGGCTGTGTTGCACTTTATGGCTACTGGCAGCTTTCAGGCTGTGTCTGGGGATGTCATAGGAATCTCACAGCCCACATTTTCCAGAATCTTAACACAGGTGATGTATACCTAACAACCTCTTCTGTTTTGTGTTTGTTTTAATTTTTCGGTGGCCAGTTCTGTCCTAAAATCTCAAGTTTATTGTTCTTTAAAATGTTCACACAGGTTTTGGCTGTTTTGCAGCCACACATCGAGGCCTCAATCTGCTTCCCTACCCAGGAGTCTCAGTGGCATGCCGTCAGGGTAGATTTCTATGAGCTGGCTGGCATGCCCAATGTGCTTGGAGCCATAGATTGCACACACATTCAGCTGAGACCACCTAGGGCAGGCATGTCCAAACTGCGGCCCTCCAGCTGTTGTGAAACTACATATCCCAGCATGCCCTGACACAGTTTTGTTGTCAGAGAATGCTAAAGCTGTGTCAGGGCATGCTGGGATGTGTAGTTTCTCAACAGCTGGAGGGCCGCAGTTTGGACATGCCTGACCTAGGGGCAGGCAGCACATATATACAAACCGCCATTTTCAACACTCCACAAATGTGCAGGTGGTTTGTGATGCAAATCTCAAAATAATGAGTGTTGTTGCTGGTTACCCTGGGTCATCCCTCTTTGATAAGTTTGAGGACGGACAAATGCCAGATGGATGGCTGCTGGGTATGTAATTTGATATGTGTAGGCCTGCATATACTTTGCCCAAATACAGGTGCAGATGTATTAACCTGTAGAAGGCATAAGGAAGTGAGAAACCAGTGATCTGTGCAAGGTGATAAAGGCACCAGCCAATCTGCTCCAATATGTAAATGAACATTTAGGATCAGATTGTCTGCTGCCTTTATTACCTTGCACATATCACTGGTTTTTCACTTCCTTATGCCTTCTACAGGTTAATACATCTGCCCCACAGTGTGTTACTTATGCGTTGCTGTATCTTCACATGAATCACGTTACTATATCTGTCTTTTAGGTGATGGAGGATATGGCTGTTTCTCTTGGCTTCTAACTCCATTGTCCCGACCTGATACCCCTGCTGAACACAATTTCAATCATGCACATAAGTCCACGCGGAATGTGATAGAAAGATGTTTTGGTGTGCTGAAATCTAGGTTTCGGTGTCTGGATAAGTCTGGTGGACTTTTGTTGTATAGTCCCTCCAAGGTGACTCAAATTGTGTTCTGCTGCTGCTTTCTTCATAACATGTGTTTGCAACAACATCTGCCACATGTTGAGGAGGAGGAGGAAGAAAGCAGCCAGCAAGCAGAGGAATTAGAGACATCTGGTGATACTTGGAGTACTGATGTAGGGAGGCAGGTTAGGCAACACATCATCAATAGCTATTTCTAAGGTAAGCTTGGTTTGCTTATTTCATTTGTTTTGTCTTCATAAATAGATGTTTTGTTTTTTTGGTCGAAATCCATTACTCAGAATGTGTCTGTCTCCTTGACACATACAAACATACCCTCGCTATATGGTCAACAAATGTTGCATGTGTATTGTGTGTCTTTTTAATATCAAAACCACAGATTATGAGTGGCATGCATTAAGTCTGGATAAGTGTTTGAAATCTTACAGTGCTAATTTCTTACAAGCCCACATCATCCATTTAGTATTTCACTTTATCATTGTGTGTAATGTCCTAATGCACAGGTTCACAAACTCGGCCCCCAGGCTCACACACAGTGCATGTTTTTCTCATAACCCAGTAGAAGCACAGGTGTATGAATTACTCACAGACATATGTAAAAAGGTTCACAGGTGGAGCTAATTATGTCACTTTTGATTGTGTGAGTAGACCTGCAAAACATGCACTGTGTCGGTTCCTGATGGCCGAGTTTGAGAACCTGTGTTCCCAAAAAACTATCCTCAACATATAATATGTTTGCCTTGAGGAATACTTGTGTCCCTATGTGTGACGCAACATCATATTTAAGACTCACAAACTTACTGTAATCAGGATTAATTTATTTCCTAATGTTTGATGCTGGAAACTTGATGATGTGTAAGTAAATACACAGTTTGCCACACACATACATTATTATAAACAGATTTTTTTTTTAAAGTACATATTTGTTTGTTTCAGCATCATGTGTAAAAACATGCTTAATAATTTTTAGCACACACAAACCTGTCCCAACAATACGGACATTCATTTGTACAATGTTTTTCAAAAAAAACAAAGGCAACATATTACAAGCTTTTTATGCCACTCAATTGTGTTAATCTTGTAATGTTGTATAGATAAGATAGCTAAGATATGTATCACTAACATTGTAATTTGGATTGTCTGCAGGCAAAGAGAATGATTGGAATCTAGAAAGAGTAATGATTAGAAAAAAATCAAGTGGTCAGTTTACTTCCTGCTAAAGACATTCTGCCTGGCTGGCAATTATTGTATCTGCAGGCAAAGAGAATGATTGGAATCTAGAAAGAGTAATGATTAGAAAAAAATCAAGTGGTCAGTTTACTTCCTGCTAACATGTATGTGTGGCTCCATCAACATTTTCCTCCTCCAATACCCCAAATAAATTAAAAGGAATAAATGTGCGTACTATTTTTCTCAATTTATTTGGTGCACTTATAATTAATGATGTTTAAAAAAGGGGCAAGGAGCTAAGTGTGATATTTTGTAAAGCATCAAAAACACTTGCTAACTTTAATTATCACAAATGTCTAACTTTTTACGTTTTTTTTTGGTTGCTGCTTGTCCTATCCTTTGCCTTTAGCACTGTCATGTTGGCGTGCTCTGGTGGACCGTCTTGGTGGTGATGAGACTGGCGTGATATTTGGAGTAGTCGTACCAGAACTGCTGGTTATTTGCTGTTGGTGCATGCATCTGAGTATTTTATTCAGGTTAGTGAGGGTGGCATTGAGTTCACGTGTAGCAGCATTTTGATTGTCTACTATTCTGAATAAGCTTTCATTAATCTTTTGACTGTTTTGAAAAATGCTCATATAACTTTGCTGTTGTCTGTGCTGTTCTTCCATTAGTCTGTGCTGTTCTTCCATTATGCGCTGTAAGTTGCCCATGACCTGTGTAATATCTGTACGCATGAGTTCCATGGTATTGCCTATTCTGGTTGTTTGCTCATTTTGTCCACTCAGATTTCTAGAGATTCTTCTGAGGTGAGATGGTAGGCTTGCAAACATTTGTGTCTGCTTACGCAGGCAATCTTCATTAGTGGCCTGCTGTCTAGCCCAAATAGTCCAAAACACCTGATCAAGGCCTTGTGTTCCTGGTGTTGTTGGGCTGTGTTGTGGTGGGGGTGGTGTGCTTTACAGTGGTGGTGTACTCACAGGTGCTGGGGGGCTCATTCCTTGCATTAATGGCTGCATTTCTAAGATGTTTGTGATAGTCAGTTTTCTACCTTTTAACATTAGCTATATACTAATACCGTGTAGCCGTAGTGGCCGCTAAACCACGTGCACGTGCTACGCACTTCATACGCTATTTGCGTATGAAGACCTCACACGTGGTACGCAAGTAACGTACACACACTGCGCTGGGTGTACGGAATACACACAGCGAGCGCACACACAGACAGTACTTTTATAAACTTTAAACACAGAATATGCTTACACTGTAAACCTTAGTATTGTAACACTGTAATGATATACCACTGGTTAACCTGGATATTAAAGCAAGCTGTTTGAGTGATTGAGATACTCAGAAACCCTTTGTACTAGCTAGAGAAACACAGACACCTTGCTGAGGTTCCAACACCTTTACTAACGAGATTTAGCTATGTAAAAAGGGAAAATACAGTTAACAGCTTATACACTACAAACTAACATCAATATCTAAACAGAATAACTGGACATAAATATACAATAGCGTCTTAATCCTAAACAATAACAGTGAGAGAGAGAGTATGGCAAATACAGACAGAGAATAAGTTGGTTACAGAGAAAAACTTACACACTGGGGAATGATCGCTGCGCAGTCCTGGAAACCAGCTCTCTAGTTAGTCAATGATGAAAACCTTTGTGGAGAGTAGACTGAGCTGGCCAAGCCTGGCTTGTTCTTATATACACAACATACAGTACACTACAAAGGGCCCTACAATCTCATTGTTCATTGGACACAGGAATCTGTCTTCACATTATAACAAAAGGTCATAGGTTTGTTTGAACAGGTGGGCTGTGACTATTTCAAACTGCTCAGGTGGGAGGTATCCTCTGGATTCCCCCTGCATGTGTAATTAAACTGCAAATACTGTAAATGTCCATAAACTTCTTTTAAACATAACTATACGCTGGAGCGACCGATCTCTTCCTAACCAACACCGGAATGTTTCTAATAAAATACTCTTCGGTTAGGTACTAAACACCACCGCTCAGACCCTGTCTAACCCTTTGTATCATGCAAAGAGGAATTCCTTTGTCCCTGAACCAGTTACACTAATCATACTTACAGATATTATTAAAGGGAATATTACCTACAAAACATGCTATGTGGGTTAAATATACTATAAACGAATCGCCGGCTACAAGCTCATAAACTCTACCGTAAATACGCATATACCGCGCGTACTCGCCGGAGCGAGCGTACGCACTTGCGGACATGTGCACGTACGGCAGACTATATGCACGAGCAGCGTGCATGTGCATGGGGTTAATATATGGCAACGTGAAGCATGATATTTTTTCGACTTTGACAGTCCACCCTTTGGCAGTCATCAATAACTGCCACTTCCTAAAACATTTCAAACAGAAAAATATATGTCATCATGTAAATACCTTTTTATGATTGGGTAGAGGGAGGAGAGGAGAAGGTGGGAAAGGTATGACCTAGTGAGATAGTAGAAGCATGTGTGTATGAATCCATGTCTGAGGGGTCATGTATCATCGTGCCGTACGTGTTTTAAATCAAGCTTTGAGGTATTGCGAAGTATACATTTGAATCCTTCTTATCCCGTATTAAGGGTCTGTGGATGGGCTGTCAAACTCTACTGAGCTCTTTTCGGCTTTTGGTTGCAACAAATAGGGGAGCACATTTAGTTGATGATACATGAAGGGGGGGACATGTGAATGCTGATATATGTGTCTATATTCCCTGTCGACTATGTGTGTCATTACCTGAAGGTTGTAGTGGTGAAGATAAGAAACAACGTTATAAATGTAGTCATACAATTATGTGAGTTTAGTATGCATTCGCCGATTGGAGTCTTGTCTGATGTCTTGTCTGGATTGTCGTATCTTTACTGTAGCTTTACGGATAATAGCAATCGAAAGCTTCTTCAAGTGTCCATAAAATTATAGTCTCAAAAGTATTGGGCTTTCGTAAAAAGTTAAAGTCACTAGGGATATTGGGGGTCTGTGACATAGTTCATCAATGGTCTGTATAAAAGAGGTTGTCAAATTCTTCATCCAAGCGGATGTCTTTGTACCTTGGAGGAAAACAAAGGAGAAACGGGTGAAAGAAACGGACCGTGGAATCACATTTTCATCACAACATTGTCTCTATCGTTGGGTCATAAATCAAATTAGTTGTTGTTATTACAGTGTCCTCGCTCCTCAGGCTCATCACTCTGGTACTACCTTTACACTTCGTTAAAGTCCGAACGCATCTAAATATCAGACCAACCAATATGACGACTCCCAGAATACACAAGAGAAATTTCCCTACATCCATTATAATGCCTTGGGCCCATTCTCCTAAACCAGAGAACCAATTTCGTGGGTTCAACCATGATACCCAACTGGTCAGCTCATTACTCACAGCAGCGAGAGTGAGATTATGTCGCCTTCGGAACTCCCACTTTAATTGCAAAATGTCATCCATCTTTTGGTCTATGACCTCGGCCGGGTCCTCAGTGCTGTTTGTAATATACGTGCAGCACTTTATACCATACTGAGTTGCTAAGGTAACACAATACCCGCCTGTCACTGCTGTGAGATAATTGAGAATCATCCTATGCTGAACCAGCTCTGTTTTGTAGACTTGTAACTCTCTCCCAGTGTACCTGAACGTGTCGTCATACATTTCGGTGATATTGTCTAACAAGTTTGCTAGCGCAGATATATACCTATAATTTATCACTCCTCTGGCTGTACGAGTGATATCTAACGCGAGTAGGAATTGAATTCCGGTGGATTCATGGATCAAATCAGAGGCCGGATGCTCTGTCGTTTCTATCAGGTGCCGTTTAACGACGTGCTCGTAGTGATTGTGAGTATAAGGAGCTTGGGCACCACGGTGAATGTCTTTCATTTTGATATGGGATACAGTCATTACTTCAGGCAGTACTTTTCCAATGTAACACAATCCCTCTGAGTTTGGGGCAAGCCACTTATACGCCTTTCTCCCGCATATGAAATATGCATCATCGGGGAGAACATATGGGACTGAGTATGACATAACCATGTTACAAACTTTCCATGTGAAATCTCCTAACCCTAATTCTCCCCTCTGTCTAGTACACGTATCTGGTTGTACGATATGCGCACAGTATCCTGGTGATACTTCTCCAACTCGCTTGGTCCTACTTCCTAGAGTGTACCTATACCGGAAGAATCTTCCACTGTCGGCTATCTGGCGTATAAGCTCTGTGTCTATGGGCATTCTGTCGGCTCTGTGTGAAAAGGTCATGGTTTGATTACTCCATGACACTTCCCAATTTCCCGGCTTTCGGGGATTGGAAATGTTAAAGCATACTAAGGACCTATCCACATGATATTGGTGGAGCTTCAAACTAGGAGGACTAGAGATATTAAATCTCTTGTCCATCGGCCTCCCACCACTTAACTCAAGTACCTCTCCTACAGTTAAAGGGAATGGTACTAGTCCTGATTTGCTATGACCTTGAGGTACTTGAGAGCATACCCAACAGTCTGTCTGGTTTAACACTTTACCCACTAAGGAGTGATAATCACTCAATGGATGCCGGTCCATGTGGATATTAAAACTGGACTGACATTTCTTGATGCACCCATCCTCAACTATATTGTCACAATGCCTACAGATGCAGTTCTCTTCAGCTAACAATCCTTCACAATTCCTTCTATTGTCAATGCTGCCAGATCGTTTTCTGATACTCGCCTTTACTCTGTGATTATGTTGTTCTTGGAAATCTACGCCTCCGTCTCTGTCATCAGAGCCCATTCCAGATCCTTTCTCGACCTCACTGGTACTCTCACCGAAACAGACTGCTCTGGTCAACAACAGGGTCAACAGGAAAACACGGACTGCAGTCTCTTGGGGCGAGTCCATCTTACAGGAGGAGAAGGAGAAATTTGTAGTGGGGGTACAAAAAATAATTTGAGGGGAAAGAAAAATGTTACGATGCTTTTGTCCTCTAGTCTTGTTGTTCTTCTTGCTCTGTTGTCATCTCAAAGGTGCTGTCTCTTAGTCTTCCAAACGAACATTCTGGTGATACAATATTCCTTCCAAATCTGCGATCTTTCTGTAAGGAGCAAAAATCTTGCATTACCATTTGTCTAACTGATGTGTGACATACCATCTGTAAAGCATGAGAACATGAGAGAAAAGAGGGAAAAAAAACAAACGAGAGAGAGAACAATTCATATATATGTTACATAAAACAACAAACAAAAAAAAACATTGTCAGATCTTCCGTTCACCATCAGGCTGTCACACCAACACATCCATTGGTATCTTTGCGCAGTCTCCCCCACCAGTATTTCCACACTTCACCCTTTTGTGCCTGGCCAGGACACACCGATGTCGGTAGGTTACACTGGGGTTAGGTAGACTTCTGCAAAGACCAAGTAGCTATGTGATGTTTGAGTTCTGCCGATGAACGTCAGAGATGGGGAAAAAGAAACATTTACAGATAAATTACAAAGTTTACCCGGCCGTTCCTGTGTCTACAAGGAACTGACCTCCCAATATCATTAACTGTAACCTCAGGTTTACTACCAGTCCTAATGATCAACTTTCCTGAATGCATATTACAGGTGCGGCCCAAACTACTTCCTAGGTGATTCCTGATTTACAATTTCGTGTATCATGACTTTGCTCATGTTTTTTTGTCTAGGGGGTTGATATACCTTTTGTATATTTCTTGATCTACAATCTCTTGCAAAATGTCCCTCTTTGTGACAATGATAACAAACTATCACATTTGAATTTCTCACAGGGGTTTGGGGCTTAAGCTGGTGTGGCTTCATTGTCAGGGCTTGTCTACTGATTGTCATTTGCTTACTGCCCTGTGACTCCAGGTGTCTTTTGATGTTCCATTCATGGTCAATAGCAGACTCTCTCAAAGCAGCCACCGAGATACCTCTCCAGTTAGGTAGAGAGGTTTGTACCCTTGTTCTCAACACTTCCTTTAAACCATCCATTAATACCTTAACCGCTATATCTCTATGTTGTGCATTTCTCTCAATGTCCATGATCCCAGTATCTCTAGCCATTACTTGCAGTGCTCGATTGAAATAATTAGAAGTACTTTCTCCTCCTCTTTGTCTTATGGAGAAGATTTTGTTCCACTCGACAACGGCTGGGAAATATACTCATAACTGTCGGTTGATCTGTTTAATACATTCCTGATTGTGTTCCTCTGTACGAGGTACTTCTGTGTCTAATTTACAATCAGTAATAAATTTCGCAGGGTCAACACTGGAGGGCAAACATGCCCTCAGCACTGTCCACCAACCTTTGTTGGTGGGTTCTGTGGAGTTTCTGTTATGCACACCAGTGCCAGCAGGAATGTACTGGTGTCTGAACGGTGAGGGATGCAAAACAAATGAACTCACAGACAGACTGGGGAATATGACATTACATACACAGAAGGTGATAGGGTAACAAAATAAACACAAAGTGAACAGAGAAGCCCAAAGGCTAAGAAACTGGGTGTCTCCCTAATATTAGGAATGCTCAGATGGAAAGAAGCAAGATGTAGTGATTTAATACGTAGAGAACCCGAAATGCTGTTGCTAAGGGCAACAGCAAAACCCTAAAGGGTTACCAACGGGTGTGGCAGTAAACTCCTTGGTCAGAGATGGAATAATAGACACAAGGAGAGTCTCCACAATCCTAGTCCTCACTTGCAGAGCACTGGTTCAGCTTACTGCCACTAAACTGACACCTGAACACCTTGCACAGTGAGAAAGGATTTTGGCAGGCAAGTCTGAGAATACAGCCTCAAACTTGCTAGGTTCACAGAGTAGCAAAAGAACCCCAGCAGGTTAAACGACTGACTCCAGTCTTACTGCTAGGTTTGGATTGGCAGAGTGTAATACCAAATCCCAAGGCCTATTTGCAGTAAGCAACAATCAACTACAAAGTTTACACAGTACTAGCTAGCTTTCAGGAACTGACTAACCAACAAAGATTCAGCAGCATCTGCCTAACCTGAGAAGAGGGTTTATATAGCAGGTGCTGTCCACGCCCCACTCAGACCTCACAGACTGTGAGCACAAAAACCAGCACCGGATCCCCTGCCGTGCACAGAGCCTGTAACCACTGCACAGCAAAAGACCCGAACTGGAGTATCAGCTACGCTCAGGTTACTCCGCTAGCACTTGTCTCCCGGTTGCCATGATGACGTGGCAGCACAGAGCAGGAGACCCTAACAGTACCCCCCCTCTGACGAGGGGTCAAAGAACCCCTACCACCGGGTTTATCGGGGAACTGCGAGAAGAAAGAGCGTAACAGTCTGGGGGCATGAAGATCACAACTGCGCACCCACGACCGCTCCTCCGGGCCATACCCCTTCCAGTGCACCAAAAATGACAGCCGACCCCGAACCACCTTGGAGTCAAGAATCCTTTCAACAACAAACTCCCTCTGGCCACGTATCAGAAGAGGGGAAGGTCTTCCACTGGAAGAAGGATTACTAATCGCCAGTTTAAAAGGGAACAATGAAATGTTTTATTGATACCCAAAGAACGGGGTAGATCTAACTGAAATGCCACCGGATTGATAACCCTAGTGATCTTATAAGGACCGATGAACCGGGGGCCTAACTTATGAGATGGCTGTCTCAACTTCAAATTCTTGGCAGACAACCAGACGAAGTCCCCTAATTTGAAGCTGCAGGGTCTTTTCCGCTTATCAAAAACCCTTTTGGTCACTAATGACACAGACACAAGGGCTTTCTTCACTTTCCTCCAAATACCTCTAAGGACCGAAACCACAGAGGAACCACCAGGCGTGGAGTCCAGGGGGTCAAAAGAATTGGCCTTAGGATGATGCCCATACATACAAAGGAAGGGAGAGATCCCTGTAGCAGAGTGAGCCGCGTTGTTATAGGCAAACTCCGCCATGGACAGATGAGCAACCCAGTCAGTATGACACTTGGAGACATAACACCTGAGGAACTGCTCCAAGGACTGGTTCACCCTCTCAGTCTGCCCATTAGACTGTGGATGGTAGCCTGACGACAAGCTCACAGAAATCTGGAGATCAGAACAAAATGCCCTCCAGAATTTGGCCACAAACTGGGATCCACGGTCAGAGACCACATCAAGTGGCAACCCATGGAGGCGCACAACATGCAGCATAAATAATTCAGACAGGCGTCTGGCCGATGGCAGCCCAACCAATGGAACGAAGTGCGCCATCTTCGAAAACCTGTCAACGACAACCCAGATGGCTGTCATCCCCGAGGATTTGGGCAAGTCCACCACAAAATCCATTGAAATGTAGGTCCATGGCTTAGATGGAATAGAGAGTGGATGTAATGGGCCAACAGGAACCCCTCTAGGAGTCTTATTTCGGGCACAGATGTCACATGCCCGAACCCACTGATCCACATCCCTAGCCACCGAGGGCCACCACACCGCCCTAGATAGCAACTCCCGAGTTCTGGCAATACCCGGGTGACCTGCCGACTTCTTGGCATGGAATTCCAGGAACACTCGCTGTCTTAACCTAGGAGGCACAAACAAAAGACCTACCGGAAGGTCTGGAGGAGCCTGCTCCTGTGCTCTAAGGACTAATGATAAGAGGTCCTGGGTAATGCCCACTTTAATACATGATGGGGACACAATGGACAATGGCTCCTCGGTGGTCTCCTGGATTGGAGCAAAACTCCGCGAGAGCGCATCAGCCTTGATGTTTTTTGACCCAGGGCGATATGTTATGCACACCAGTGCCAGCAGGAATGTACTGGTGTCTGAACGGTGAGGGATGCAAAACAAATGAACTCACAGACAGACTGGGGAATATGACATTACATACACAGAAGGTGATAGGGTAACAAAATAAACACAAAGTGAACAGAGAAGCCCAAAGGCTAAGAAACTGGGTGTCTCCCTAATATTAGGAATGCTCAGATGGAAAGAAGCAAGATGTAGTGATTTAATACGTAGAGAACCCGAAATGCTGTTGCTTAGGGCAACAGCAAAACCCTAAAGGGTTACCAACGGGTGTGGCAGTAAACTCCTTGGTCAGAGATGGAATAATAGACACAAGGAGAGTCTCCACAATCCTAGTCCTCACTTGCAGAGCACTGGTTCAGCTTACTGCCACTAAACTGACACCTGAACACCTTGCACAGTGAGAAAGGATTTTGGCAGGCAAGTCTGAGAATACAGCCGCAAACTTGCTAGGTTCACAGAGTAGCAAAAGAACCCCAGCAGGTTAAACGACTGACTCCAGTCTTACTGCTAGGTCTGGATTGGCAGAGTGTAATACCAAATCCCAAGGCCTATTTGCAGTAAACAACAAACAAATACAAAGTTTACACAGTACTAGCTAGCTTTCAGGAACTGACTAACCAACAAAGATTCAGCAGCATCTGCCTAACCTGAGAAGAAGGTTTATATAGCAGGTGCTGTCCATGCCCCACTCAGACCTCACAGACTGTGAGCACAAAAACCAGCACCGGATCCCCTGCCGTGCACAGAGCCTGTAACCACTGCACAGCAAAAGACCCGAACCGGAGTATCAGCTACGCTCAGGTCACTCCGCTAGCACTTGTCTCCCGATTGCCATGACGACGTGGCAGCACAGAGCAGGAGACCCTAACAGTTTCCTAGTTCTTTAATAAACCTCTGACATGCAACTAGATCTTTCCTAGGATCAGGGAATTCAGACATAATTGCTCCTAATTCTGTCCGGGACCAGGGACGGCGCATTGCACTGTCCCTGGCGGGAATGATTCCCTGAGCGTCAGTCTTCCCATTGGGGACTGTGATCACCCTGACAGGATTAAATTCAATCACATCATCTTGTGTTGGTTCTACAATATGAGGTACATTTGTTTGTGCGTGATATATAACACCGTACGTACCTGTGGACACAACCTCACCTGACCCTCCGTAAGGGGGTTTGACTACTGCCTTTACCGATTTGGTCGCGTCCACCTGGATGTCTTGTATGATGGCTGCTGGAAAAGGTGCCGACATCGTGCTGGGCTCACTTTCTTGCTTGTAATCCTGAGGGAAGTTTAACATGGGGTGCAACTTGCACGGGTTAACAGTTGTACATTTAACCGTTTTACTTTTATCATTGTTACATTTGTTACAATTATTGTTATCATCAATAATACAGTTGCTAAGTGCATGTTTATCATACACCAGTGTGCCATTCTCTGTAACCACTTTCTCTCTTGTTGCCATATTTTTCTTACCAAAGTGAGAGTCAGCTGTGTAAGCTAATCCTCCTTGTATCTCACATTCCCGTTGCCATAACTGTAAACAATCATAATGTCTGATTCGCTGCTTGCTGGATTTAATTAGACATATCCTTCTCCTTAGATTTTGCAACACCTCGGGACTAAAACTGCCTACCCGTGGGAACTTTTCCCCGTCATGCACAGTCATTCTTTCCCATTCATCGCACAAAACCTCTGTGTGTGAACCGTATTTCTCACACATGATATACCTTGCCAACCCTATTGGCCGGCTTACTAAATCAACCTGAACCAAGGTTGATCGCCCCCTACTTGAACAACTGGCCCCCATCTTTGCAGGTGTTGCTTTCACTACCTCTGACCTTCAAATCAGGATCTTCAGCGAACCCTTACAAAAACCAAGATGTCCGGGGTAGGCCGACGGTGAAAGTTTACCGAGTACCTTCACACACTCGCCCACGTCGACCAATACGCCCACACACTGCCTTAGCGCTGGCGTATTCAACCTAGGGCACCTGCGACCTGAACCTCTATTTACTGGAACGTGTGGGTGTGATCCGAAGAGCACTTACCCTTCCCAGTAACTATCAGTTGCTGGAGAGTTCCCGAGTGACCAGCAAACCTCCCTTAAAATAAAAAATTACACAAATCACGTTAGAATGTACAAATAGCGTTTATGACCCCTCTAGCGTACGCAAACGGTACTGGGTCAAGTTACAAACTAATGCACACAGTTACATGCGGTACAATCGTACTGCACATAAGCAACTAATCTTATGTGCGGAACGACCAACTGAATCGAAAATTACGGCTGCGAATTCCTTCAGCCAGAGCTTGATGGCCTATATGGGTATTGCACCAACCCTCCTGTGGTTGTGCTTCTTGACTCTATCTATAGCGGACTTCCTAGTCTGCTGTACCTAGACCTCCTGGTCTGTCTCTCTGGACCTCCTGGTCCGTGACCTCCTGGTCTGCTATACTCTAATGCTCTTATCTCAATATTTAACAAGGGATGCCTCCCAAGCCACCACGCGCCATCACTTTCACGGATGTACCTCTACGAGAACTCGATTTCTAGGTTCCAACCAAAAATGAGAAACTTATATATATATATATATATATATATATATATATATATATACACACACTCTTTTCACCTCATATTCTCTTTACTTTCGTTTCTGTACAGAAATCCCTTTCATTCAGTTTCGCAGTCTAGTCCCAGAGGAGTTGCAACTAGAGAAGGTTCCTTTTAGATTAAAATTTAGGATACTGAGATTAATTTGCGCTATTATCGCGTTGCTTCCGTATCGCCTACTAAAACAATACTATCGTGTGATTCGTATTACGTGGGCGTACCCATACGCTCCGTTGCGTAATATACGCTCCGTGCGTCGGCCCTTGCGTCGCGTACGCTCGTTCTGCCCCTTGTTAGAGACACGTGTACGCAGGCCAGCTATGTCCACAGTAACACAACTAACACGTTTATATCAATGCAAATGATTTTTAACTGTAATCATCTACCAAGCACCACACAGGTCTCCCTTGTATCTTAGGCAAAGCTGTGTGCGTGTTTTACAAATTACTCCCTTACGCATTAATTTTACTTTTAACTACCAATAGCAACAAATCTTTCTCAGCACGTTATCAATGATAAATGGCAAACAGGAAGGTGAGATGTGAAAATACACAGATGAAAATGCAATTCTAAATTAATCTAATAACATACATTGATGTCACACACATATAATATTTCATATATGTACTAATCCCTATTACATCTATGAGACCTTATTCAGTGCTTCTAATTTGCATATGAATGTGCTTTTAACTATCTGTGAAGGCGATTTCTTTCACTGCTGGGAGAAAAAAAAACAGTTGAGAAGTGTCACCAGTTACACAGGTTAATTTGTATCTCAATGGCCCATCTCACAAGTAGCAGAGTTAAAACAGACTCTTGAAGGAAGAAAGAGAAAAAAAAACCAACAACTTTGTTTTATTTGTGTATTTCCTAAATCAAATATTCATTTTACTATTAACTTACATTAAACTCTATCTAAACTATTTATAATTAATTATGATATGGATTAACTAAATGCATTGGAAACTCATAAATGGTGATTTCTTTTTGACAATGGATGGCTGATTATTCCCAAAATGGCCGCTGCTCCTCCCCCTTCCACATCCCTGAGGGTTACACAAAATGGAGGACAGACCATGCGGCTTCTTTTGTCACAAAGAAAATCATCATTCAAGCCCCTGAAGTTATTTTTAAGCCTGGGTAAAAAACTATCAAGCTATGCAGAGCGATTAAAAATACTTTTAAACCTATTTAAACAGACAAGCAATCCAATCTGCATGTGCAGTTGGCACCAAATAGAAATTAAAACCAGATTTAAAAAGACAATAGCTTACTGTTCTTACCTTCTTCGGATTTCACCAGCATCCCTACAAACCAAGAGAAGCAGACACAGACGCACATCCGATCAGCACTACAAGATACCACCTTGCCGCCCTTTGCTGATCGATAAAGTCTGTGTGTTTTCGCCTGACTGCGGATATGAGGTGGACCGGACTTGCCCCCAATTGATAGTCAGTTTTCTACCTTTTAACATTAGCTATATACTAATACCGTGTAGCCGTAGTGGCCGCTAAACCACGTGCACGTGCTACGCACTTGATACGCTATTTGCGTATGAAGACCTCACACGTAGTACGCAAGTAACGTACACACACTGCGCTGGGTATACGGAATACACACAGCGAGCGCACACACAGACAGTACTTTTATAAACTTTAAACACAGAATATGCTTACACTGTAAACCTTAGTATTGTAACACTGTAATGATATACCACTGGTTAACCTGGATATTTAAGCAAGCTGTTTGAGTGATTGAGATACTCAGAAACCCTTTGTACTAGCTAGAGAAACACAGACACCTTGCTGAGGTTCCAACACCTTTACTAACGAGATTTAGCTATGTAAAAAGGGAAAATACAGTTAACAGCTTATACACTACAAACTAACATCAATATCTAAACAGAATAACTGGACATAAATATACAATAGCGTCTTAATCCTAAACAATAACAGTGAGAGAGAGAGAGAGTATGGCAAATACAGACAGAGAATAAGTTGGTTACAGAGAAAAACTTACACACAGGGGAATGATCGCTGCACAGTCCTGGAAACCAGCTCTCTAGTTAGTCAATGATGAAAACCTTTGTGGAGAGTAGACTGAGCTAGCCCAGCCTGGCTTGTTCTTATATACACAACATACAGTACACTACAAAGGGCCCTACAATCTCATTGTTCATTGGACACAGGAATCTGTCTTAACATTATAACAAAAGGTCATAGGTTTGTTTGAATAGGTGGGCTGTGACTATTTCAAACTGCTCAGGTGGGAGGTATCCTCTGGATTCCCCCTGCATGTGTAATTAAAATGCAAATACTGTAAATGTCCATAAACTTCTTTTAAACATAACTATACGCTGGAGCGACCGATCTCTTCCTAACCAACACCGGAATGTTTCTAATAAAATACTCTTCGGTTAGGTACTAAACACCACCGCTCAGACCCTGTCTGACCCTTCGTATCATGCAAAGAGGAATTCCTTTGTCCCTGAACCAGTTACACTAATCATTCTTACAGATATTATTAAAGGGAATATTACCTACAAAACATGCTATGTGGGTTAAATATACTATAAACGAATCGCCCGCTACAAGCTCATAAACTCTACCGTAAATACGCATATACCGCGCGTACTCGCCGGAGCGAGCGTACGCACTTGCGGACATGTGCACGTACGGCAGACTATATGCACGAGCAGCGTGCATGTGCATGGGGTTAATATATGGCAACGTGAAGCATGATATTTTTTCGACTTTGACATTTGTCTCCTCCATGTCACTGTGTTGGTGTTGTTGCGGAGGGATGCTGTTCCCAGGACTCGAAGCTGAAATGTTAAACATATCTCCGTTAGCTATCCATATGGTTGTGAAATGAAAACAAAACACTACACATGGAACACGTCATTCACTGTTGTTTTCAACTATCCTGCCTAGCAACATCATCACTCATTGCTTAAATACATACATATGCCTGCTTGTGGCAAATGTGTCTGGTTACTTAATTGTGAAAGCAAACACTTTAGTTTTATTGTAGCTCACACATACTCCAGCATAAAATAAACATTGTAATACATAAAGTGTTACCTTATAGCTTTGTTCAAACAAACATAGTAATGTTTTTGTAGGTATTTTGCAATGTTGCCTTAAGCACACATGAGATTTTTGGAAAAACAAACTTACTTTTTACAAACAAACCAACATGCTTTTTTGTTGCAGCATCTTACACCCAATGTCATACTGTATGACTCAAGTGGACATACATATCTTTACTGGATGTGGACAAGGCCATTTAGTTTGGATTCCATTTCTGCTTTTACCTACTGCGGTAAGTATTTTTGTTTTAGATGTGTTTGGACTTAATGCGGTTATGACTGATTATGATTATGTCCTGACATTTTACACTTTTTTTCCAGTTTGATACTCACAATCAAGATGAGGGGAGTGTGGATGACGTCTTGGAGGTGTGTCCAAAATTTGGAGTGGGGGGACAGAACATATGGACGATAATCTTCGTGGTGGGGTAGCCTGCTGTGTTTGTGGCGGGACAGACGACCTTGCTTTCTTTTCGGCCACAGGTTTCTTGTGGTGATGTCTAACAGAAGAGCCACTTCTGCTGCTCCATACTTCTTTTGATGGACCTTTTAATGAAAGTGCAATTTTGTTATGCCCATTCCTTTACAAGCAAACCCTATACTACAATGGACACTTTACCTGCTTCCGCAGCATCATCATCATCAGATGTGTTAGGATTTACTGGCCGACGAGTAGTACTGCTTTTTTCCGACAATGTATAAAATGAGATATATTCATAAATCATGCTATTGTGTATACATCCACCCATTATGCTTATAAACATTTATACCTTTAGAAATGCTTGGTTTTTTTTTACAAAAACATAAGGAGCAGAAATACCAAAACAAATAATTTAAATTTTAAAAATATGCACTATGGCAACATCAAGACAGGCAAACATGTACAGGACACTGACATAGGCCACAAGTTAAAGGAATGGGGGTTTTTTTGGGGGGAAAAAACAAATTAATTTTGAATTGTTTTTAAAAATAATACAGATGCGGGGGCGTGGCCACGGCAGCACAGGAGTAGGAAGCAGATCCCGGGAGCTCCCTGGATTAAACATCCTCCTGTAATATCCTGGCCCCTTTGGTGTGCCTGAATACCCTGCTTTTCTTCCCTACGCTGCAGGGCACCGGCAGGCGATTTCCCCGCTCTCCCCGGGGTCTGTACGGCCGAGGAGACATACTTCCGGAGTTGCGGCCTATACCTCCTCCGGATCCCCGGCCTCAATTTTGGAGATTCCCGGCCCCACTGCTCTGGACTGCTGCTTCCAGTCATAGAGGGAACACTCTCACTTAAAGTCTGACTGATATGTAACTGGTGAGTGACTTCTACCTCCTGGGATCAAATTACACTTTGACTTCAGTTGCTGTCTTATTTTACATACTAAATAACTGCATCGCTCCTGCTCTCACCTATATTCTGGGACGCTGCCAATACTTTCTTTTACATTTGCCTACTACTTTGGAGACCAGCTGCGGATGTGTTTCTGCTTATTACAACCCTAAAATTCACTCATTGCTGAAGTCTCCTTCTACGCTTTTGACCTGAGATTATACCGGAGTGTCTGTTACTACCTATTGTCCGTCATGGTTCGGGACGGCCAGCGCACGGCTGCGGCGAAGCTGGAGAAATTTGCCAGACAACCTAACCCACTAAACCAACGGGCCTCGCAGGCCGCTTCGCAGGGGGCCTCTCCGTCCCACTCCTACTCCCCATCTGCAACAGCTGCTGAATCCCCTAACACACCCGCAGCTCCATCTCTTCAACAAGTGCTGGAGGCAATAGCTGGACCGGAACAGCGTCTTTCAGATAAGATGGAGAAAGTGCAGTGTGATCTCTCACTGCTTCGGCAGGACGTCCAGCGCATACGAGAGAGAGTGGGAGAGGCAGAAACCTGTGTCTCGAATCTGGAGGATATGTGCGGTCCTATGAAACAATCTATTTCCACGGTAACCCAGCAAGTAACATCCCTTCAATCCAAATTACTAGACATGGAGGGTCGGCTGCGTAGAAATAATGTGCGATTTGTGGGCCTGCCGGAGAAGGAGGAGGGCTCCCAGCCTGAGGGCTTCCTGGAGTCATGGCTTAAGGAACTGTACGGCGCTGAATCCTTCACGGCACAGTTTACGGTGGAGCGTGCACACCGGATACCATCTCGTCCTCTACCTCCTGGCGCCCCTCCGCGCACCTTCATCGCCAAATTTCTGCATTATAAGGACCGTGACTCGGTCCTCCGGTTGGGACGCACAAAAGGCCCCCTTACCAGAAACGGGGTTACCGTGTCTGCTTTTCCTGATTTTGCCGCGGAAGTCCAGAAGGATCGAGCCCAGTTTATGCCTATCAAGAGACGCCTCAGAGACCTGAACGTCTCCTACTCTATGCTATTCCCCTCCCGACTCCGGGTGGTAGCGGACGGGGAAACCAAATTCTTCAATTCCCCTAGAGAGGCGGCCCAATGGCTGGACAGATATGCTCCGGGAGCGCGCCAGATGGCCCCGGATTGAGGCCCTGCACTGTCTAATGATCGGTTGGGACCACCAGAGGCATCTACCCATTGTCCAGGGAGCCCCCCCTTGGCGTTGGTGGCTCAGGACTTTTCTTTTCTTTCTCTTGATCGCTTGACTTTGGTTAAGGGTTTTGTTTAGTATTTAGCCCTTGAGAGATAGAAACGATAGTTTGGGATTTAAGTATGCCGAAGTTAGGGGTGGTATACGGGGAGGGGGGGAGAGTTCAGCGCACAGTTGCTGTGCCTTACACAAGTTTTTTTCTTTCTATAGTTTGTTATTTTTCTCATGCTTAAATTTGTTTTGGAGTACATTCATTTTGATGTGGGAAGTATGTCTGATGCATTGGATACTGTCGATTAAGAATCAGGGATTGAGTAGTATAGCACTGTTGTTACCCTCACTAACAATTTCCAGGAATATTCGCTGGACTGTATCTTTAGGTTACTACATAGAATATTACCAGATCTATGGCTAATTTGAAATTTCTGACATGGAATGTTCGAGGTTTAAATAATAAGATAAAGCGTTCCTTAGTATTAACTACACTTCGGAAATATGGCCCGGATGTTGCATGTCTCTGCGAGACTCACTTGGAGGGGAATAGGTTACTGTCACTTAGAAGACCCTGGGTGGGCTGGGCCTATCACGCTTCTCACTCCTCTTCCTCCAGGGGTGTGTCAATCCTGATAAAGAAATCGGTCCAATTTGAGCTGGTATCGGTCAAGACTGACAAATACGGTCGATTTGTGTTCCTTGAATGTAGACTAAGTTCCCAACCCTACTACATACTGGCGGTTTATATCCCCCCCTCATTCTCGTACGATGTACTACAGCAAGCCGCTTCATTCATAGCCTCCTCTCCGGACACCCCGGTAATCTGCTTGGGTGACTTTAACAATGTCATGAATTTAGCTTTAGACAGATGGCGCTCTCCGCAGGCTGCTGGGGTCCGCTCTAGTCCTACTAAATTTGCTGATTTTCTGAATAATTTGCAGTGGGTGGATGTGTGGAGAGCTCGGCACCCTACGACTAGACAGTTTTCATGCTTCTCTGGCACGCATGGTTCGTTCTCCAGGATCGATCTGACCCTACTCTCCCCCGTTCTTCTCCCTAGGGTGGTTGACGTCCAATACGAGGCCCGGGGTATATCTGATCACTCCCCTATGGTGTTGACTCTCGCTATGGTGAGCCAGAGGGGTCAATCTTATTGGAAACTGCATCCTTCCTGGCTGCTGCAAATAGGTGACTGCTCTGACCAGGTGACTCAGTGGGAGGGATACTTTACTGACAATGTAGGCTCGGCCCCCGGAACAGTGGTTTGGGATTCATTTAAGGCATTCCTAAGGGGAACGTATATTAGACGTATTTCTGCCCTCAAAATGTCCTGCAGGGAGAGAGAGCGAGCCCTTGAGAGTGACGCCAGGGATTTGGAATCTAGATACTTGGTGGATGGCACCCCTGCGCTGAAGGTACGCTGGCTGGCGGCCCAGTCGGCATGGGTGGCTCATCTGTCTGATAAAAACTCGCGCTCGCTTCTATTTCAGGCTACTAATATTTACATGCAGGGCGATAGGCCAGGTGGCCTGTTGGCTCGATTGGTGCACAGTGACCGCCCAGGTTCTACAATTGCTCAGATGACCGGTAGCGATGGCGCCCTTGTGAACACCACGCCGGAAATTGCGCAGCTATTCCGCTCCTACTATGCTGAGGTCTACAGTTCACAACTGGTAGACTCGACATCAGACCTCTCCGCTTATTTAAGTAATATTCCCCTACCCACACTCCCCCCGGAGGCCTCTGAGATGCTGGAGGCACCCTTAACTCTGGAAGAGGTAACGGCGGCTATTGGCTTGTCTCCCAGCGGCAAGGCACCGGGCTATGACGGCATCCCCTCAGAGGTATACAAGACCCACATTGATTTCTTCGGTCCTAGGCTTCACGCCCTGTATTCTGATATTTTTGTTAATGATCAACTTCCCCCCTCTATGGCGGAGGCGATTATTATAGTGATCCCGAAGCCCGGAAAAGACCCTAGATCCCCAGAATCCTATAGACCAATATCATTGATTCCCACTGACGCTAAGATCCTGGCAAAGATTTTAGCAGTTCGACTCAACACCGTAATTACTTCCATTATCCACTCCGACCAGACCGGCTTTATGCCAGGGATGTCCACTTCTATTAACCTACGTAGATTATATACCATCTTACAAATCCCATATGACTTCCCCTCTGACTCGGTAGTGGTCTCACTGGATGCCGCCAAGGCATTTGACAGTATCGAGTGGTCCTATCTATGGGAGGTCATGACAGCTATGGGTTTCGGGCCTAATTTTATAAAATGGATTAAATTGCTTTATCAGCACCCGACTGCCAGGATCTCAGTGAATGGCTATATCTCTCCCTCGTTCCGCCTGTTTCGCGGGACCAGGCAGGGATGTCCTCTGTCCCCAACCTTGTTTGCCCTGGCCATCGAACCCTTGGCCTGTCTAATAAGGTCCCACCCAGGCGTGGTGGGCATTCATACCGGCCCTCGTGAGGATAGGATTGCCCTTTACGCTGACGACATGCTGTTGTTTCTGCAGGATTACACCAGGTCTATGCCTACAGTGTTGCAATTGATTGAGGAGTTCGGTGTATATTCAGGCCTTCATATTAACTGGTCTAAGTCCTCTATTATGCCTGTGATTGCCCCCCCCCCCCCTGCTGCTCCTAAAATCTCCCTACCGCTATGTTGGACGGCGAAATTTAAATATCTTGGGATTCAGGTAACCAATGACCCCTCTGACTTTACACCTTTGAACCTTGATCCGATCATGCAACAAATTACTCGTAAATCCAAGACTTGGTGTAAGCTTCCATTGACTGTATCTGGCAGGGTCAGCCTCGTAAAAATGATAATACTACCTAAGATTCTATATGTGGTTCTGCAATCCCCTGTATATATTCATCCATCCTTCTTTAGAAAATTGAATAGTGTCCTGTCTTCTTTAATATGGGCTAGCAAACGTCCTAGAATACAACTGAACACTCTCACCAGGCTGCGCAGCGACGGAGGTCTGGCCTTGCCAAACTTTCAGATGTACTACTATGCCGCTCAGCTGTCTCATATTAGTGCATGGGTACAGGATACTGGCGTCACTTCTCTACACTGGGTATTTGTCCAATGCTACTTCCCCGACTTATCCCCCCTGCAGGTGTTGCTGAGTGGGAGCTTGGCCCGGTTCCTCCCTCCTCTTATATACCAAGCCATGAAGGTGTGGCAGGCACTAAAAATTCTTTTGAAATTTGACGGATTGGACCCGGACACCCCCCTCTGGTATTCTAAATGGCTCCCTGAACTGTATGCGCTCGAGGGGAGGGAAGTTTGGGCCCCTAAATCAGTGATTTCCATAAATCACCTTTATACGGATAATACGCTCAAATCCTTCCAACAACTAAAAGATGAGTTTAATTTGCCTAACTCCTATTTTTTTAGATACCTCCAGCTCAGACATGCCTTGCAGTCCCAATTCGCCAATTCCCCCCCTAAAATTATACCATTTCCCATTAAGACCTTTGTAAGTATGCTGGGTCGAGTTAAGATGATTTCCCATGCTTATGGTTATCTACTCGCCAAACTCCATATAGATCCTTTGACACGTCTCCGTGTCAAATGGGAGCAGGATCTGGGCCCCATAGATGAAGAGAACTGGGCCCTTGCTTTGGAAACTCCGTGCACGGTTACCAAATCCATCAGGTATCAACAGATACAATACTTCCTTTTGCATAGAATATATATGACCCCGGCCAGACTGGCCAAATTCGGGACGGGTCGTGTGGGTGACTGCCCTAAGTGTGGGATGACTGCAGGTACTTTTTGGCACCTCATTTGGGATTGTCCGGTGCTGCGGGCTTTCTGGGCGGGGGTCGGATCGATTCTGGGGAACACAGGGGTGGACGAGGCCATGCTTACTCCGCAATTTTGCATCCTGGGAATGGGTAGCTCTGACTTTGTGTCTGGTCCAGAGGGCCTATATGCTCGCAACATATGTGCAATGGCGAAGGTGAGCATTGCGAGGCTATGGATGGCCCCTAAGGGCCCTACACTCCCCGCTCTTAAGGCACTAATAAACGACACTGTTTTTAAGGAACGATACATTTATATGAAACACAATGCCTCCGCTAAATTTGAAAGAATTTGGTCTCCATGGCTGGAATCCATATACTCCGTCCCAGACCCTACAACTTAATGGTGATAGGGTTACTAACAGGTCCTGGATTTGCCAAGTTATGATCTTCTAGGGCAGGCCTGGCCAACCTGTGGCTCTCCAGCTGTTGTAAAACTACAAGTCCCATCATGCTTTGCTACAGTTTTGCTATTAGGGAAGGCTAAAACTGTGACAGGGCATGCTGGGATGTGTAGTTTCACAACATCTGGAGAGCCACAGGTTGGCCAGGCCTGTTCTAGGGCCATAGGCTTCCCTCTCACCCAATGGGTTGTGAATGAGAGAGTGGCTCTGTGCCCATCTGGACAGGGTAGGATTTAGAGTGCTAGTATCCCCCAATGCGTCCTCTTCCCCATAATGTTTTTTGTCTCTTTGTTTTTTTATTTTTTTTTATTTCTGGGGTTCTCTGTGTTTGGTTTCTGATTGTTTTCTTCTCTTTTAAAGGGTTTTACTCGGACGGATTGTCCGTAAGAGTTATATTTGAGGGGGGGGGGGGGGGAACAAAACAAAGTATAATGTGATTTAATGAATACTAGAGTGTACGGATAATGCAAAATAATGGTATATATAACTGTACATTCCTATGCGCCTATGAGCAAATGACATAGTTTGAAAATAAGTCGAAAGTGAATGCTGTTCCCCGATGAGGACATGTCATTACGTGTTTAATGTGTTCCTGTTATGCAATGTCTGTATGCAAACTACTCTCCTTCGAAATAAAAATACTTTATTTAAAAAAAAAAAATAATACAGATGCAATATCTAATTGGCTCTGTGATGTGGCACTCCAAATACACATTACCACTATATGACCACACAAAAAAACAGCAAATGTTAAGATTTTAAAAAATGCAGTATGGTGTCACGGAACAAATAGAAGCAAAAATAAATAAACAAAAAAACTTATATACAAAAAAACCCTTCTGTAAAGATGACCTTACACATGTAAGTGGTTTACAAACCACTTTCCAGTACTCCAGCCTCTAACATGACAACGACTTATTTAAATTCTAAAAAACATGGAACACTTATATATAAAACATAGTCATATTTTTTTAAAGAAAAAAAACGGCCAAAAGGAAAACATTATTGCAGGACAAATCAGAGACACAACAAGTCCAAACTACACATGCTAAATATCTGTGTGAAAAACACATGACATACAATAAAGTAAGATGTTACATTGGCTTTTAGCTAACACATGACCCAAAACAATGTATTTGCTAACACACACTTGAAGATGGGAGTAATATGCAACGTCACATGACACAGGTTACAAAATACAACTTAGACAAAAAATAAAATAAAAAACACATGCTCACCATTCTTCCTTGGCCTATCTGAATCCCGGACATGGGTTGCAGAGACAACTTCAGGAGGTATGACACTCCGCATGGGCTCCTCATACTCCAGATATCTTGCAATATAGGGCTGCCCACCACCGGTTTGCCGAGCCGACTTGGCCTCCTTGGCCATTTTGGACTTGACACCTCGCTTTATGTCATAGTACCGTTTGCGGCATGTGTCCTCCGTCCGCTTGACCACCCCCTCACTATTGACAGCAGCAGCTACTTTCGCCCACAACACCGTCTTCCTCCGTGTTGGCTCCTTGGCGGACTCAGGGCCAAATAGCTGCCTCTGATACTTCATCAGCTCACGCACCAATGCCACATTTTCAGCAAAACTAAACTTAACATTCCGCCCAGTCTTAGTAGTGGTGCGTGGCTGCGGAGCACTCTGACTGTCACTGTCACTTGAGGCTGCTGCAGCAACCTCACCCACCTCACTAACCTCACTAACACTCACCTCCTCCACCTGACCAACCTCCTCCCCCTCACTCACACCCTCCACCTCTGAGTCACACATAATTGTGTGTGTAAACAGTTAACACAGGGAAAAAAAAAGACAAACAACACACTCCTCCACTACCACTACACAACTCACACACACACACACACACACACACACACACACACACACACACACACACACTGACAAGGGACTATAAAGAAAAATAACTTGGACTAAAAATGAGACAAAACCACAAAATACAAGACAACAAGAATGACAAGACGACTTTCAAACACAATACCACACTCAGAAATCGCTACCAACACTCTTCTTCAAACCACAAAATCACCTACCTCCACAGCACAACCTCCCTCCTCCTCACCACTAACTAAACCCACTAGGTGCGGACGGTTTGGGGCGTATTTATATGGTTGCGCACAGACACTCCTACCATCTGAAACACAACCAATCACGAACGGGGATGAAAATCGAAACTGAAAGTGAAAATGCGGCCGCTGGAAAAAAAAACCCTGCCGCGTTTAACTTAGTGCAAAAACCTGCAAATCCAACAAAAACATGTACGCAAACGACAATGACGGCCGGAAATGTGGAAAAAAAAAAACGACTGGCATCGACATCGGGAAACACGAAAACAATAAACTCGAATGCTTAGTAACTTTGCGTATATGGGCCCTCATTCCGAGTTGTTCGCTCGCAAGCGGAT
The DNA here is from genome assembly GCF_028390025.1 of Pseudophryne corroboree. NCBI lineage: Eukaryota > Metazoa > Chordata > Amphibia > Anura > Myobatrachidae > Pseudophryne > Pseudophryne corroboree. The sequence continues at coordinate 547,955,009 of NC_086447.1, read as the reverse complement.
TTTAGCAGATTTGCTCATGCTAAGCCGCCGCCTACTGGGAGTGAATCTTAGCATCTTAAAATTGCGAACGATGTATTCGCAATATTGCGATTACACACCTCGTAGCAGTTTCTGAGTAGCTCCACACTTACTCGGCTTCTGCGATCAGTTCAGTGCTTGTCGTTCCTGGTTTGACATCACAAACACACCCAGCATTCGCCCAGACACTCCTCCGTTTATCCGGCCACTCCTGCGTTTTTTCCGGAAACGGTAGCGTTTTTTCCCACACGCCCATAAAACGGCCTGTTTCCGCCCAGTAACACCCATTTCCTGTCAATCACATTACGATCGCCAGAACGATGAAAAAGCCGTGAGTAAAATTCCTAACTACATAGCAAATTTACTTGGCGCAGTCGCAGTGCGGACATTGCGCATGCGCATTAAGCGGAAAATCGCTGCAATGCGAAGATTTTTACCGAGCGAACAACTCGGAATGAGGGCCTTGGATTCAAAAAGTTGCATGAAAATGCACCCGATACAAAACGAGTTTAAACACTACACAAACCGACTCAAACACGAATATTAGTAAATATTGCCCCTTGTCTCTATGTTCACACAATACACAAACTATAAATCAGAACTGGATATGTGTGTAACAAATGTTATCACCTCAAAACATGTACTGTTTGTGATATCAGGTACATCTCTTGTTAGCACAGCATTTCTGCTATTCAGGTATCCAAAGTAAAATAGTGTTTTTCATTTATCCACATACAATATGAGAAATTAAAGACATGCTGTCGAGTATTCTTTGGTTGGGAAATAGGAAAACTATGTAATTAGAATTTTAATAAACCTCTCCTAAGGGGATGAAATGGGGGTTGACATAATGATGTCATTACCGATGCGTGGCTTGCGTGGCGTTGCGTGAATGATAAAGCCAAACGGTCAATCGGATCAAATTTGGATTGCACTTCCAGTATGTAGAATTTCGTTAACTACAAAAATGGTCCTGTCACTTTTTACCGTATCTCTCACTCACTCACTGACTGACTGACTGACTGACTGACTGACTCATCACTAAGGGGGACATTTACTAAGCAGTGATAAGAGCTGAGAAGTGAGCCAGTTGAGAAGTTGCCCATGGCAACCAATCAGCACTGAAGTAACAACTATAATTTGCATACTATAAAATTATACAGAGCTGCAGATTGGTTGATGGGGCAGCTTCTCCACTGGCTCACTTCTCCGCTCTTATCACTGCTTAGTAAATGTCCCCCTAATTCTCTTACTTCCGGATATGTTAGAAAGCTGATATGTAACATAGGTGGGAAATAGGAAAACTACGTAATTAGAATTTTAATAAACCTCCCCTAAAGGGAGGAACAGGGGGTTTACATAATGACATAATTACCAATGCGTGGCTTGTGTTGCGTGAAAGATAGCGCCCAAATGGACAATTGGATCAAAATTTAGATTGCACCTCCAGTGTGTAGAATTTCATAAACTACAAAAATGGTTCCGTCACTTTTTACCGTATCTGCTACGGGTGCTCCTCGGGTAACGCCAAGAATAATGGATTAATATTTACTTACATTAAGACGTCTCAAATTTACATCTCTATAGATTACCACATTTTTAATACTCATTTATATTTACAACCATGAAAATCAGAAACTCCCGAGCGAAGAACTGGTAGAACAGCTAGTGAATATATAAAATTTGTAACAAGCAGTTCCATTTATATGGTTAACAAGGGGGGCGTGACGTATCAGCTTATCAATCATGGGTCCATTATGGCTGTATTAATTTACTTTTTATAATTCTGTTAAGAACAAAAGGAAAAGTATAAGATATATGTTTGCCAGGCAAAATTTTCTTTAAAAGGTACCTACTTGCATGTACTTTATATAATGTTCAAATACAGGGCCTAATTCAGACCTGATCGCTGGGCAGGGATTTTTGTTGTACTGCGATCAGATAGTCGCTACAGGGGGAGGGTATTTGAGCTGTGTAAGTGTGCGAACGCATGTGTAGCAGAACTGCACAAACTGATTTTGTGCAGTCTCTGTGCAGCCCAGGACTTACTCAGCCACTGCGATCACTTCAGCCTGTCCAGGGTCGGAATTAACGTCAGACACCCGCCCTGCAAACACTTGGACACGCCTGCATTTTTCCAGACACTCCCTGAAAGTGGTCAGTTGCCACCCGCAAACGCCCTCTTCCTGTCAATCTCCTTGCGATCGCCCGTGCAATTGCTTTTTTCGCACCATCCCGTCGCTATGCACCGATGCCCGGTGTAGTCGTCCAACGCGCCTACTCATTGCGGTGCATACACATGCGCATTTCGGACATATATATGTCCAGCAGTGATGTGCGGTAAGGTGAGGCAGAGCCTTTTATGTTATAATTATCTATATACTATATAAACCATATGAAAAATACAAAGAATAATTTTAAAAATATCTTTTTGTATTATTCTAATCATTTTTATAGTCAAAACTCTGGAGTAAAAAGTCTATGGCAGGTGAGGTAGTGCCTATCTTTTCCGCACGTCTCTGATAAAAGTCATCAAATTTCCAGCAGTATATACTGCCTCACCTGTGTATAATGCACACATGTACCCTTTGCAGTGGCGACAGTACCGAAGACAATGGAGTCGGTTGCCGCCAGGCTCCAGCCATGAAGGGGCTACCTCATCCATTGTCCCTGCTTTCTCCGTCCCCCTATGCCCCAACAATCTTTCTGTATGCCAGCGACGCTGCGGAAGAGGCTGAGTGGGCGCACAGTAACCTCACGCATAAGCGGAACGGAGGAGTGTGAGGAGTGCCTGCGGGTAGTGGAGGTGGGTGCAGACTAGAGATGAGCGCCGGAAATTTTTCGGGTTTTGTGTTTTGGTTTTGGGTTCGGTTCCGCGGCCGTGTTTTGGGTTCGACCGCGTTTTGGCAAAACCTCACCGAATTTTTTTTGTCGGATTCGGGTGTGTTTTGGATTCGGGTGTTTTTTTAAAAAAACCCTAAAAAACAGCTTAAATCATAGAATTTGGGGGTAATTTTGATCCCAAAGTATTATTAACCTCAAAAAACATAATTTACACTCATTTTCAGCCTATTCTGAACACATCACACCTCACAATATTATTTTTAGTCCTAAAATTTGCACCGAGGTCGCTGTGTGAGTAAGATAAGCGACCCTAGTGGCCGACACAAACACCGGGCCCATCTAGGAGTGGCACTGCAGTGTCACGCAGGATGGCCCTTCCAAAAAACCCTCCCCAAACAGCACATGACGCAAAGAAAAAAAGAGGCGCAATGAGGTAGCTGACTGTGTGAGTAAGATTAGCGACCCTAGTGGCCGACACAAACACCGGGCACATCTAGGAGTGGCACTGCAGTGTCACGCAGGATGTCCCTTCCAAAAAACCCTCCCCAAACAGCACATGACGCAAAGAAAAAAAGAGGCGCAATGAGGTAGCTGTGTGAGTAAGATTAGCGACCCTAGTGGCCGACACAAACACCGGGCCCATCTAGGAGTGGCACTGCAGTGTCACGCAGGATGTCCCTTCCAAAAAACCCTCCCCAATCAGCACATGATGCAAAGAAAAAGAAAAGAAAAAAGAGGTGCAAGATGGAATTATCCTTGGGCCCTCCCACCCACCCTTATGTTGTATAAACAAAACAGGACATGCACACTTTAACCAACCCATCATTTCAGTGACAGGGTCTGCCACACGACTGTGACTGATATGACGGGTTGGTTTGGACCCCCCCCAAAAAAGAAGCAATTAATCTCTCCTTGCACAAACTGGCTCTACAGAGGCAAGATGTCCACCTCATCTTCACCCTCCGATATATCACCGTGTACATCCCCCTCCTCACAGATTATCAATTCGTCCCCACTGGAATCCACCATCTCAGCTCCCTGTGTACTTTGTGGAGGCAATTGCTGCTGGTCAATGTCTCCGCGGAGGAATTGATTATAATTCATTTTAATGAACATCATCTTCTCCACATTTTCTGGATGTAACCTCGTACGCCGATTGCTGACAAGGTGAGCGGCGGCACTAAACACTCTTTCGGAGTACACACTTGTGGGAGGGCAACTTAGGTAGAATAAAGCCAGTTTGTGCAAGGGCCTCCAAATTGCCTCTTTTTCCTGCCAGTATAAGTACGGACTGTGTGACGTGCCTACTTGGATGCGGTCACTCATATAATCCTCCACCATTCTATCAATGTTGAGAGAATCATATGCAGTGACAGTAGACGACATGTCCGTAATCGTTGTCAGGTCCTTCAGTCCGGACCAGATGTCAGCATCAGCAGTCGCTCCAGACTGCCCTGCATCACCGCCAGCGGGTGGGCTCGGAATTCTGAGCCTTTTCCTCGCACCCCCAGTTGCGGGAGAATGTGAAGGAGGAGATGTTGACAGGTCGCGTTCCGCTTGACTTGACAATTTTGTCACCAGCAGGTCTTTCAACCCCAGCAGACCTGTGTCTGCCGGAAAGAGAGATCCAAGGTAGGCTTTAAATCTAGGATCGAGCACGGTGGCCAAAATGTAGTGCTCTGATTTCAACAGATTGACCACCCGTGAATCCTTGTTAAGCGAATTAAGGGCTGCATCCACAAGTCCCACATGCCTAGCGGAATCGCTCCGTGTTAGCTCCTTCTTCAATGCCTCCAGCTTCTTCTGCAAAAGCCTGATGAGGGGAATGACCTGACTCAGGCTGGCAGTGTCTGAACTGACTTCACGTGTGGCAAGTTCAAAGGGCATCAGAACCTTGCACAACGTTGAAATCATTCTCCACTGCACTTGAGACAGGTGCATTCCATCTCCTATATCGTGCTCAATTGTATAGGCTTGAATGGCCTTTTGCTGCTCCTCCAACCTCTGAAGCATATAGAGGGTTGAATTCCACCTCGTTACCACTTCTTGCTTCAGATGATGGCAGGGCAGGTTCAGTAGTTTTTGGTGGTGCTCCAGTCTTCTGTACGTGGTGCCTGTACGCCGAAAGTGTCCCGCAATTTTTCTGGCCACCGACAGCATCTCTTGCACGCCCCTGTCGTTTTTTAAAAAATTCTGCACCACCAAATTCAAGGTATGTGCAAAACATGGGACGTGCTGGAATTTGCCCATATTTAATGCACACACAATATTGCTGGCGTTGTCCGATGCCACAAATCCACAGGAGAGTCCAATTGGGGTAAGCCATTCCGCGATGATCTTCCTCAGTTGCCGTAAGAGGTTTTCAGCTGTGTGCGTATTCTGGAAAGCGGTGATACAAAGCGTAGCCTGCCTAGGAAAGAGTTGGCGTTTGCGAGATGCTGCTACTGGTGCCGCCGCTGCTGTTCTTGCGGCGGGAGTCCATACATCTACCCAGTGGGCTGTCACAGTCATATAGTCCTGACCCTGCCCTGCTCCACTTGTCCACATGTCCGTGGTTAAGTGGACATTGGGTACAACTGCATTTTTTAGGACACTGGTGAGTCTTTTTCTGACGTCCGTGTACATTCTCGGTATCGCCTGCCTAGAGAAGTGGAACCTAGATGGTATTTGGTAACGGGGGCACACTGCCTCAATAAATTGTCTAGTTCCCTGTGAACTAACGGCGGATACCGGACGCACGTCTAACACCAACATAGTTGTCAAGGACTCAGTTATCCGCTTTGCAGTAGGATGACTGCTGTGATATTTCATCTTCCTCGCAAAGGACTGTTGAACAGTCAATTGCTTACTGGAAGTAGTACAAGTGGGCTTACGACTTCCCCTCTGGGATGACCATCGACTCCCAGCGGCAACAACAGCAGCGCCAGCAGCAGTAGGCGTTACACGCAAGGATGCATCGGAGGAATCCCAGGCAGGAGAGGACTCGTCAGACTTGCCAGTGACATGGCCTGCAGGACTATTGGCATTCCTGGGGAAGGAGGAAATTGACACTGAGGGAGTTGGTGGGGTGGTTTGCGTGAGCTTGGTTACAAGAGGAAGGGATTTACTGGTCAGTGGACTGCTTCCGCTGTCACCCAAAGTTTTTGAACTTGTCACTGACTTATTATGAATGCGCTGCAGGTGACGTATAAGGGAGGATGTTCCGAGGTGGTTAACGTCCTTACCCCTACTTATTACAGCTTGACAAAGGGAACACACGGCTTGACACCTGTTGTCCGCATTTCTGGTGAAATACCTCCACACCGAAGAGCTGATTTTTTTGGTATTTTCACCTGGCATGTCAACGGCCATATTCCTCCCACGGACAACAGGTGTCTCCCCGGGTGCCTGACTTAAACAAACCACCTCACCATCAGAATCCTCCTGGTCAATTTCCTCCCCAGCGCCAGCAACACCCATATCCTCCTCATCCTGGTGTACTTCAACACTGACATCTTCAATCTGACTATCAGGAACTGGACTGCGGGTGCTCCTTCCAGCACTTGCAGGGGGCATGCAAATAGTGGAAGGCGCATGCTCTTCACGTCCAGTGTTGGGAAGGTCAGGCATCGCAAACGACACAATTGGACTCTCCTTGTGGATTTGGGATTTCAAAGAACGCACAGTTCTTTGCGGTGCTTTTGCCAGCTTGAGTCTTTTCAGTTTTCTAGCGAGAGGCTGAGTGCTTCCATCCTCATGTGAAGCTGAACCACTAGCCATGAACATAGGCCAGGGCCTCAGCCGTTCCTTGCCACTCCGTGTGGTAAATGGCATATTGGCAAGTTTACGCTTCTCCTCCGACAATTTTATTTTAGGTTTTGGAGTCCTTTTTTTTCTGATATTTGGTGTTTTGGATTTGACATGCTCTGTACTATGACATTGGGCATCGGCCTTGGCAGACGACGTTGCTGGCATTTCATCGTCTCGGCCATGACTAGTGGCAGCAGCTTCAGCACGAGGTGGAAGTGGATCTTGATCTTTCCCTAATTTTGGAACCTCAACTTTTTTGTTCTCCATATTTTATAGGCAGAACTAAAAGGCACCTCAGGTAAACAATGGAGATGGATGGATTGGATACTAGTATACAATTATGGACGGACTGCCACGGTTAGGTGGTATAAAAAAACCACGGTTAGGTGGTATATATTATAATAATAATACAATTATGGATGGACGGACTGCCTGCCGACTGCCGACACAGAGGTAGCCACAGCCGTGAACTACCGCACTGTACACTGGTTGATAAAGAGATAGTAGTATACTCGTAACAACTAGTATGACACTATGACGACGGTATAAAGAATGAAAAAAAAACCACGGTTAGGTGGTATATATTATAATAATAATACAATTATGGATGGACGGACTGCCTGCCGACTGCCGACACAGAGGTAGCCACAGCCGTGAACTACCGCACTGTACACTGGTTGATAAAGAGATAGTAGTATACTCGTAACAACTAGTATGACACTATGACGACGGTATAAAGAATGAAAAAAAAACCACGGTTAGGTGGTATATATTATAATAATAATACAATTATGGATGGACGGACTGCCTGCCGACTGCCGACACAGAGGTAGCCACAGCCGTGAACTACCGCACTGTACACTGGTTGATAAAGAGATAGTAGTATACTCGTAACAACTAGTATGACACTATGACGACGGTATAAAGAATGAAAAAAAAACCACGGTTAGGTGGTATATATTATAATAATAATACAATTATGGATGGACGGACTGCCTGCTGACTGCCGACACAGAGGTAGCCACAGCCGTGAACTACCGCACTGTACACTGGTTGATAAAGAGATAGTAGTATACTCGTAACAATTAGGATGACACTATGACGGTATAAAGAATGAAAAAAAAACCACGGTTAGGTGGTAGGTATATAATAATAAATAATACAATTCTGGTCGGACGGACTGCCTGCCGTGTGCCGACACAGAGGTAGCCACAGCCGTGAACTACCGCACTGTACACTGGTTGATAAAGAGATAGTAGTATACTCGTAACAATTAGGATGACACTATGACGGTATAAAGAATGAAAAAAAAACCACGGTTAGGTGGTAGGTATATAATAATAAATAATACAATTCTGGTCGGACGGACTGCCTGCCGTGTGCCGACACAGAGGTAGCCACAGCCGTGAACTACCGCACTGTACACTGGTTGATAAAGAGATAGTAGTATACTCGTAACAATTAGGATGACACTATGACGGTATAAAGAATGAAAAAAAAACCACGGTTAGGTGGTAGGTATATAATAATAAATAATACAATTCTGGTCGGACGGACTGCCTGCCGTGTGCCGACACAGAGGTAGCCACAGCCGTGAACTACCGCACTGTACACTGGTTGATAAAGAGATAGTAGTATACTCGTAACAATTAGGATGACACTATGACGGTATAAAGAATGAAAAAAAAACCACGGTTAGGTGGTAGGTATATAATAATAAATAATACAATTCTGGTCGGACGGACTGCCTGCCGTGTGCCGACACAGAGGTAGCCACAGCCGTGAACTACCGCACTGTACACTGGTTGATAAAGAGATAGTAGTATACTCGTAACAATTAGGATGACACTATGACGGTATAAAGAATGAAAAAAAAACCACGGTTAGGTGGTAGGTATATAATAATAAATAATACAATTCTGGTCGGACGGACTGCCTGCCGTGTGCCGACACAGAGGTAGCCACAGCCGTGAACTACCGCACTGTACACTGGTTGATAAAGAGATAGTAGTATACTCGTAACAATTAGGATGACACTATGACGGTATAAAGAATGAAAAAAAAACCACGGTTAGGTGGTAGGTATATAATAATAAATAATACAATTCTGGTCGGACGGACTGCCTGCCGTGTGCCGACACAGAGGTAGCCACAGCCGTGAACTACCGCACTGTACTGTGTCTGCTGCTAATATAGACTGGTTGATATTTAAAGAGATATTAGTAGTATACAACAATACTATACTGGTGGTCAGGCACTGGTCACCACTCCTGCAGCAAAAGTGTGCACTGTTAATTAATATAATTGTACTCCTGGCTCCTGCTAACAACCTGCAGTGCTCCCCAGTCTCCCCCACAATTAATTATAAGCTTTTAATTTATACATTGATGACTGTGCAGCACACTGGGCTGAGCTGAGTGCACACAGACTGAGTCACACTGTGTGACTGACTGTGCTGTGTATCGTTTTTTTTTTCAGGCAGAGAACGGATATAGCAGAGAGAAGTGAACGGATATATTATATTAAATAAAAGTTAACTAGCAACTGCACTGGTCACTGACTGTGGTAAACTAACTCTGTCTGCGACTCTGCACAATCTCTCTCTATCTAATCTATCTATCTCTATTCTAATGGAGAGGACGCCAGACACGTCCTCTCCCTATCAATCTCAATGCACGAGTGAAAATGGCGGCGACGCGCGGCTCCTTATATAGAATCCGAGTCTCGCGATAGAATCCGAGCCTCGCGAGAATCCGACAGCGTCATGATGACGTTCGGGCGCGCTCGGGTTAACCGAGCAAGGCGGGAAGATCCGAGTCGCTCGGACCCGTGGAAAAAAAAGTGAAGTTCGTGCGGGTTCGGATTCAAAGAAACCGAACCCGCTCATCTCTAGTGCAGACAGTGGTTTATTGCTCTGTCCAGCCCGACCATCACCTTTTTCCCTAACCCAGGACATCGGCACAGCTCATAGTCAGATAGGAAGCATCAACAGACGCATCCATATTCAGAACTAACAGGTGGGCAGAGGAGTGAGGACCCTGATCTCTTTCTCCATAGCAGCTGCAGCTCTACCTGTGATTATGCTGCAACCCCCATCCCCCGTGCTGCACTCTCCCTCTACCACATTCCTAGTGTGTACTGTATATCTAGATGACCCCCTGCAACTGTAGTGTATACAGTATATCTCTGTGCTCCCTACCCTAGAGTGTGTCACTATGTCCCCCTATGTGTCACTATGGCCTCCCAGGCACCAGTATGAATTACACCTTGTCACCCCTCCCTCCCCAGGCCGCAGTGTGTCACCCCCAATATGATTGTCACCTATTCCCCCGGGAGGAGGGGGGGTGTAGGGGAGGATGACAAATCTATCTTGCCTCCAGGCTCCTAGGGTGAAGTTACGCAACTGACCCATTGGCTCATATATTGTGTGTAAATCTAGGTCTGGTGCTAGCCAGTGCCTCCTGAGAAATTTACCTCACCGCACATACCTGGCATGCAGAGTATCCCTTAGTGGAAAATATATCAGTCTAAAGGCTCATATGCCCTCTCCCTTGTTACTACTATCCTCCAATGTGTCCTTTTAGACAGATGGGGTCAGGGATGAGAGAAAATAGTAAAGTATGAGGGATCTGCTGTTGAGTAGGAGATCCTACCCCACAACCTGTTGGTGAAACCAATGCAGGGCACGGGGGTTGCCACACAATGAGAGTCTCTCTAGGAATACACATACATGGTAAGCTTACAAAGATAATAATGCAATATGATCCAAACAGTATTGTAAAAAGTGCTTGGAAATCAATGAAAATTGGTACTTATCAGTTGTGCCAGTCATACAGGGTTCTTCAGAGTTGAGGTTTTTGGTGCCAAAGTAGGTACCAATAGGTGGGTAGCTGGAAGCGCATTTCGCATATGTGTAGGCTTGCTCACCAGATAGATTATGTGGGACAAAGGTGTCCCTATTTATACTTACACAGGTCAGGGAAGTGGTGTGTCAGTTGGTGCTTAATTGATATCCACCCCTCCATGTGCCAATGAGTAGTTGCTTAGGGAGAGAAACCATAACAACCTGGAATTGATATATGTGTACATGGGATTGTACACACAGATCTAAAGTGTAATGAAATGCACTTCAGATATAAACTTTTATAAAGTGCAATAGTATCCTGTATAGTTGGGCTTTAACATATATATAGTTATTGTGATACAAAGAAGTTGTTATTAAGTATCCACTTTGAATGGAGAAACACTCATATTGGTGCCAGTGCTTCTCTGGTAATTATGTTGCAAAGCAATTCCTGCCCAGTTGAAAACTCTTATCTGCCTTATATTGGGAAACACTCATATTGGTGCCAGTGTTTAACTAGTAATTATATTGCAATATAATTCCTGCACAATAGGTGCTGGTCTGCCCTGTAAACAGGTAACAATAGCGTAGTTCCCAGGCAGGGCCGTAACTAGGTGTTTGCGGAGGGGACACCACACAGCGCTTTTTGAAGCCCAGCATCTCCTACCCTGACCCCTTCTGTCACTAATACCTATACAACCTTCATGAACGCAACTTGAGATTTCTTTGTTGTTCAGTCACACTGTCCTTTATTACATTTCAAGTCGCTGACATACCCCGGACTCGAAACCATTGTCTGTGGCATTGCAGTTAGACAATCTATTCATTGAGCTACTGTATCTGCCCTTGCATAGAAAAGTAGATAATTCTAAGCTAGAGAATCCTAACCATTTGAAACTCACCTTGTACTCTGTGAAAAAATTATCAGCATTGCAGCTGAGCAGATCTATGTAGTGTGTGGCTGCCAGAGATTGAATGTGTGGATGCATACTACATAGATCTGCTCAATTACACTGCTGGTTTTTTTTGTGTTTTTTTTTAATTAACAAAGTACCAGTAGTTTCATATAGTGCTTTTATGCGGGCTCAAATAGCTCAATGAGTAGGGTGTTTGATTAGAATTCAACAGGTTATAGGTTTAAATCCTGGGCATGGCAGTATATTGAAATGTGTTATTTAATAAAGGATATTGTAACTGAATAACAACGAGCTCTCAAGTTAAGTGCATGAATGTGGTATAAAGAGGATTTGTGTCCAAATCCATTTTCTTGCAGTGGTCTATAAATATATGTGTATCATATCTATATCTATCCAGAGGCGGAACTACCGGCAGTGCAATCAGTGCGTTGCACTGGGGCCCGCCTCTGTTCAGGGGCCCAAGCATGTAATGAGTCAAACTGACTCATTACATGCCGCTGTGCGCTGCGGGCAACCGCTGCCCGCAGCGCACAGCCGCCCGGAGAGAGAGGAGAGGAGCGGTGCGCACTGCAGCGGCACGGGGGTAAGGTGGAGGACGGAGGTGAAGGAGGGAGCCGCAGCAGCGCTTTGTTACTGGTGGAGGCGCTGCTGCTGCTGCTCCTCTGCTTCACTATAGGCTGTCTCTGAGAACAGCCTATAGTGAAGCAGAGGGGCAGCAGCGCCTCCACCAATAACACAGCGCTGCTGCGGCTCCCTCCTCCACCTCCCTCCTCCTTCTTCTCTACTGCCCGGGAAGCTGCACAAGGAGCCTGAGCCAACAGAGAGGGTAAGTATAATTCTTTCTTTCTTTCTTTCTTTCTTTCTTTCTTTCTTTCTTTCTTTCTTTCTTTCTTTCTTTCTGTCTCTTTTTTTATTTGTTGGGACTGCCTGCCGCAATGTGTAAAAAGGGGGAATCAGCCTGCCGCAATGTGTAAAAAGGGGGGACTGCCTGCTGCTATGTATAAAAATGGTAAATCTGCCTGCCGCTATGTATAAAAATGGGGAATCTGCCTGCCTCAATGTGTAAAAAGGGGGAATCTGCCTGCCGCAATGTAAAAATGGGGAATCTGCCTGCCGCAATGTAAAAATGGGGAATCTGCCTGCCGCAATGTGTAAAAAGGGGGAATCAGCCTGCCGCAATGTGTAAAAATGGGGAATCTGCCTGCCGCTATGTATAAAAATGGGGAATCTGCCTGCCGCTATGTGTAAAAAGGTAGAATCTGCCTGCCGTAATGTGTAAAAAGGGCATGCTGTCTGCCGTTATGTGTAAAAAGTGTATGCTGTCTGCCGTAATGTGTAAAATGGGGATGCTGTCTGCCGTTATGTGTAAAAAGTGTATGCTGTCTGCCGTAATGTGTAAAATGGGGACTCTGTCTGCCGTAATGTATAAAAAGTGCACGCTGTCTGCCGCTATGTGTAACGAGGGCACGCTGTCTGCCGCTATGTGTAACGAGGGCACGCTGTCTGCCATTATGTGTAAAAAGTGTATGCTGTCTGCCGTAATGTGTAAAATGGGGACGCTGTCTGCCGTAATGTATAAAAAGTGCACGCTGTCTGCCGCTATGTGTAACGAGGGCACGCTGTCTGCCGTTATGTGTAAAAAGTGACGCTGTCTGCCGTTATGTGTAAAAAGGGGAATCTGTTCGCTGTAAGGTGTAAAAGGGTCTCTACCTGATGTAGTGGTGCTACTGTGCGGCGTAATTTGAAGAATGGAGACTACTGTGCACCGTTTTATGAATTGGTATTATTTTGTGGACACACCCCTTCCCCACGAAGCCACGCCACTATGTATTTTTGCGCGCGCCTACGGCGCGCACTGCCCATGGGGTGGACTTGGATGGGATGGGGGGTGCCCAAAGCATTTTGTCGCACCTGGGCCCACCGCTTGCTTGTTCCGCCACTGTATCTATCTATATATATATATATATATATTAGGAGAACGCGTCGCTTCCCGCTGGAAGGAGACATCTAGTGGGGCGTCAAATAGTGAATCTGATCAATCTACTAATAAAGGAACGTCTGCCTCCCATATCCCTTTAGGGGTTCAGATCAGAGCCCAGCGAGAAAGGCCCTGCAGAGCGAGGACGAGGGGAGGCAAGCAGTGCCAAAGGCAAAGGAGGAGAGAGCTCAAAAGCCAAGAAATAATCTATAATCTCTCGTCTAGAGACCTTACAGAGACAGAAATTCAAGTTTTATCTAAGGGACTGAACTTTGTGCCAACAAATACCCATAATGTGTTTGAGAGTAAAGTAGATCTCTGCAGATTTAATCGGCAGTTACGTTTAAAAGAATTTTTCAATGATAAGGTTAATGTGGAGATTGGTAAAGTTAAAGGTTGTCCAGTAGTAGCTAAATCTACTTTTGATCCCCATTCAAATAATGCAGCTATAAAATCTTTCACTAAAACTATGTTATGTTGTATTGACGAAAATGCTGTGTCTGATAATCATTATTCATCCAATATTTCTGCAGCAGAACGTCAAGCTTTGAAGGACCTGTCGTCTTACACTGATATCACTGTGCGCCCGGCCGACAAGGGTGGGGGCATAGTGATACAGAATATTGACGACTATAAAGCAGAAATTTATCGTCAGCTAAATGACAGTGATGTATATGTTAAACTGGTGGGTGACCCTACTCAGGAATATTTTAGTGAGCTGCGGGTATTATTAGAACAGGCAGTTGAACGAGGAATAATTTCAGAAAAGACGATGGCAGCACTTCTTGTCTTGTCTCCTCGTATACCTATGCTATACACGATTCCTAAGCTGCACAAAGATATGGTTCACCCACCAGGGCGTCCCATTATCTCAGCTCGGGAATCGCTGTATTCACAGGTGGCCAAATATATAGATCATTTCTTGCAACCTGTAATTCAAAACCAATCAACATATCTCAAAGATACTACCACATTTTTGAAAAAATTAAATGAAGTTACTGCTTCTGCAGACCAATGTTGGCTAGTAACAGCCGACGTTGTTAGTTTGTATACTAGCATACCACATGAACGTGGCCTGCGAGCAGTCGAGGCTTTAATTCGTGATAATATGCATTATGAAGGTCCAGAATATGATTTTTTCATGTCCATTATTTGGTTAACATTACATAGGAATTATTTCTTATTTAATAATGAGTTCTTTAGGCAACAGCAGGGCTGCGCAATGGGTTCTTGCGCAGCTCCGGCATACGCAAATGCCTTCATGTTCGGCGTTGAACATGAAATGTTTTTTACTAATCATCTATGTAGCTCTTATATTGCTATGTATACTCGCTACATAGATGACGTATTCATGTTATGGACAGGTTCCAAAGAAGCCTTTATCTCGATGATCCAGCATGCTAATGAGATGGATGACTGCATTAAGTTTACTTTTGACATACAGTTTCATAGTATTCATTTTTTAGATGTCAATATTTCTAAGCAAAATGGTAAATTTATTACTTCAATATATAGTAAACCTACGGATGTCAATTGTTTACTTCAGTCTTCCAGTCATCATCCAAGCTCTTTGAAAAATGGGTTACCATTTTCTCAATATCTCCGCATTCACCGCATATGCAGTGATGCAGAGGATAAAAAAATTCAAATGCATAAATTAACACAAAAATGTTTACAGAGAGGATACTCAAATAGGCTGTTACAGCAGGCAATGCAACGCGCATTAGCTCAGCCATTAGTGTCTGCTTCTAAGAAAGAAAAGAAAATAGATCAAGCGATGGTCTGTGTCACTAAATTTACTACCGCTAGTCATAAGATAGTGGGTACTGCTAAACGTGTTTGGCCAGTGATACAAGCAGACCCTGATCTTTCGAGTCTGGCCACACATAAATTACTTCCATGTTATAAACGAGGTCGTAATATTAGAGATATGGTCGTTCATGTAGACATCTCGCATTTTTCATCTGGACCTAAGCACACATTCCTTACAAGAAAACCCGGCAATTATAAGTGTACTGGATGTACCACTTGTTTATATCTTGAAACGGGTGACTACATCTTACATCCCCATTCTGGTAAACAAATCAAGATCTCTCATGTCCTCACATGTACTAGTAGATTTGTCATCTATTGTATACGATGTCCATGTGGACTATATTATATTGGCAAGACCACTTGTCAATTTAAAGAAAGGATGTCTCAGCATCGTAGTGCCATAAAACAAATTTTGGAGGGGAAACAAATTGATCAGCCTGTTGCGAAACATTTTAAAGAGCATCAACATAATTTATCATCTTTACGGTATAAAATGCTTGATCATGTGCCCCTATCTAAACGTGGTGGTGATAGGGGTAAATTATTACTGCAGATGGAAGCAGGGTGGATACACCGTTTAAACATGGTATCCCCTCATGGCCTTAATGAAACCCTATCCCTTACATGTTTTTTGTAAATAGTTTAGAAGTTCTTTAGGCACAACAAGTTCTTTCTTATACTGAAACATTCGTTAGATCATGATTCTTATAGAAATTAATTTGGGTAACTGCATGCATAATTTGTTTCTAACCTTTTTAAATTCTGTAATCTATCCGATTTTTTGCCCTTGCAATTATGTCAGGAGATTGTGCTGTATTTAAAACGTTTTTATTGTATATTCGTACAGTGATTCGTTGCAAGAACAGTATTCAGCATTGCAGTGCCGTTTCTAGCGGCGGGCGAGCCGTGCAACCGCACGGGGCGCCCGCCGCGGCACTTTGTGACTACTCCTCTCCTTGCTCTCTCTCCCCCCGAGCGCTCCTGCTCGGGGGGCGGGGCTTCGCGGAATGACGCGTTTGCGTCGTGACGTCACGACGCAAATGCGTCATTAGGCGAAGCCCAGCCCCCCGAGCAGGAGCGCTCGGGGGGAGAGAGAGGGAGGAGAGGACTGGAGATAACCATCGAAGGAGGAGGCGGCCGGCGCGAGGGACGTGAGTCGGCGGGACCCGAAGAGCGGCAAGATGTAAGTATTCTCTCTCTCCCCCTCTCCCTCCCCCCCCCACTTGACACCTGCCTGCCGCACTGTGTAAAATGGGGATACCTGCCGCACTGTGTAAAATGGGGATACCTGCCGCACTGTGTAAAATGGGGATATCTACCGCACTGTGTAAAATGGGGACACATGCCTGCGTACTGTGTAAAATGGGGATACCTGCCGCACTGTGTAAAATGGGGACACATGCCTGCGTACTGTGTAAAATGGGGATACCTGTCGCACTGTGTAAAATGGGGACACCTGCCTGCATACTGTGTAAAATGGGGGCACGTGCCTGCGTACTGTGTAAAATGGGGACACCTGCCTGCGTACTGTGTAAAATGGGGATATCTGCCTGCGTACTGTGTAAAATGGGGATATCTGCCTACCGTACTGTGTAAAATGGAAATACCTGCCTGCCGCACTTTGTTAAATGGGGACACCTGCCTGCCGCACTTTGTAAATGGGGACACCTGCCTGCCGCGCTGTGTAATATGGGGACACTTGCCTAGTGTAATGTGTAAAAAGGGGACTTTTTTATTTTTATTTTTCCCCCTGTGGTGGGTGTGATATCAGACGAGACCACGCCCACTTTAATTAGACCACACCCATTTTAATCAGGCCACACAGCCTTGTTGGGAGCGCGCGCGCATGCTTTTTTTTCTGGCTATATGGGGGGGGGGGCACGCAATTTTTTTTTTATAGCAATGGGGGGGGGGGGCGCATTTTGAAATCTCGCACTGGGAGCCAAATTGTCTAGAAACGGCCCTGCAGCATTGTATACATTGGTTGTTATGGTGATGGTGCACTCGGCCGGAAGTCGTCATCTGCTGGGCAGGCTTGTCAGTTTGGGATGACGTCACCGGAAATCCGTTCCCGGGGCTCCGTGGAACATGCACGTGTGGTGAGTTACTTATGTATAAATGTTTGTTCATGTGTTTGTACTATTATGCTTCTGAAGACGGTTGAAATACACCGAAACGTTAAGCGCTAATTGACTGGTCTGGTCTTTTTGGCTTTGAAAAGCCTGTGAGTGCCGTCGACATCTGTGTGTATACTTTATGCTGTTTGCTGCGGAGGGCACCCGGCAGGTTGTACTTTCTGAATAAGCAGTGAGTGCCGAATATCTCATGTATATATATATATATATATATAGCCTTTCCATGGTGCGGCACTCTTGCTTGTTTCAGAAATAAACGGACTATAGTCCTTCTTGCTTCAACGTTTCAATTTTATTAAATTGTCTTCAGGAAGTAATACTACAATACATACAACACATTTATATAGACATACCACTTAAGGAGAATGAGTACCTCATGTGATGATGTCAGAATTATTCACACACCTGTGTTTGGGATGATTTGTTTCACATGAGGTACTCATTCTCCTTAAGTGGTATGTCTATATAAATGTGTTGTATGTATTGTAGTATTACTTCCTGAAGACAATTTAATAAAATTGAAACGTTGAAGCAAGAAGGACTATAGTCCGTTTATTTCTGAAACAAGCAAGAGTGCCGCACCATGGAAAGGCTATTTGATTAATCTTTGTGAGGGCACCAGCGACAGATATTTCTAAGGCTAACCCGGAGTGCCGGACCGCAGCAATTTATTTATATATATATATATATATATATATATATATATATATATATATATATAGGAAGGGGCATCATAGCATGGGCTTTCTCTGGGATCAATCTTGTCATGCCCCTTCCCCATGAGGTATGCACCTTATGTCCCTATTGGAAAAATGGAGGGAGGGCGCCAATTCTTTGGCACAGGGCATCAAGAAGTCTAGTTACGGCTCTGGTTCCAGATAGCCCAGGCAAAGTGTATGCATGTAAGTCCTTTGCAGTGGTGCTGTTACTAGTAATGCCACTGAATGCTTTAGCTGTGGTGAATCAGGACCGGCTAGCCATGGTAACCTTGGACACCAGGAGCTGGTCTTTGCTCTTGTGCGATACCTGCATACGGCATTGTTGTGCCAGTGCTTTGTCTATGTGGGGAGCAAAAGAGAGGGTGTCAGGTAGCAGTCCAGAGGGTTGTATCGCCATGGCTGTAATGGATTTGGACAGTCCTGAGTTCCAGGGTGTCCTTAATGGTGTTGTAGGGCATTACCTGTGGTCATGTGGGACATATGTTAATGTCACGGCAACCAGCAGTGACATGAATAGTAAGACATGGCACAAAAGTTTACTAATGTTCATACATGCGGCATCGTTATGCTGATGCTGCGCCCATGTGGAGAGCAGTGTGCCGGGAAGTTGTATGGTCCATGGGGTTGTGATCCCAAGGCTGCAATAATTTTGGACAGTCCTAGATAACAGGATATCCCTATCCTAGTGCTATGGGTTATTACATGTGGTCACATGGAGCATATATTCCACCCATATCAGGGATGGCTGATCAGGGGTTACCATGGCGACCAACTAGGACAAAAAAAGTTTATAGTATCATAGTGATTTAATGATGCCCATATTATTTGGGTACTGTATTTAATGGACCCTATTCAGTAAGGATTACAGTATCTGCTAATAAAACAGTTTCTGCGATCAAATAGTTGTCACCCAGAAATTGAGCAAAAATGCCCATCGTAAAAGCTACAAATGCATCGCAATACACGGGCTGATCGTAAAACCATACGCAATTACCGAACAAAGATTTTTCCTATCTGCACCAGCCAAGGGCATCCACAATTTTTGCTACACAAGAGGAAGGAAGTGGTCATCGCTGACGTCAGAGGTCCTCCTTAAAAATACCTGGGCACACCTGCATTTTTTCAGACACACAGAGAAAATGGTGGGTTTCCACCCAGAAACGCCAGCTTCCTGTCATTCAAACAGCAGCTGCACAGTGCTTATGCATTTTCTGTCGCTATTTTTGCTGGTGCGTGTGCAATGAAATGCTGCGATGTGCAATTGTTTAATAATTGGCCAGACTGCGATTCACAAATTTTGCAATCCTTACTGAATGAGGTCCAATATGTGGAGATAATTAAAACTGCAAAACAAATGGTATCCGGACTCCAGGTCGACAGCACAAAGGTCGACACACCTTAGGTCGACGCCAATTGGTCGACACACCTTAGGTCGACGTGGTCAAAAGGTCGACAGGAACAAGGTCGACGTGGAAAAAGGTCGACATGAGTTTTTCACGATTTTTTTTTTTTTTGAACCTTTTCATACTTAACGATCCATGTGGACTACGATTGGAACGGTAAAGTGTGCCGAGCGAAGCGGTAGCGGAGCGAAGGCACCATGCCCGAAGCATGGCGAGAGAAGCGAGCCATACGAGGGGACGCGGTGCACTAATTGGGGTTCCCGGTCACTCTACGAAGAAAACGACACCAAAAAAACATTAAAAACTCATGTCGACCTTTTTCCATGTCGACCTTGTTCCTGTTGACCTTTTGTCCATGTCGACCTTTTGTCCATGTCGACCTAAGGTGTGTCTACCAATTGGCGTCGACCTAAGGTGTGTCGACCTTTGTGCTGTCGACCCTCAGTCCCAGACCCAAACAAATACTTAACAGAAATAATGTTTTGTTATATATTGCGGCTCTTTATGAGCAGTTATTATATAGCTACTAGCTATTCTACCCATTCTGCGCATGAGAGTTTCTGATTTTCACAGTTGCAAATGAGGGTTAAAAATTTGGTAAATCCTTGAGCTGTAAAATTTGAGATGCCTTAATGTAAGTAAATATTAATCCATGATTCTTGGCGTTACCTGAGGATCACCCGTAGCAGATACAAAAAAAGTGACAGGATCAATTTTGTAGTTTGAGATTCCACACTGGAGGTGCAATCCAAATTTTAATCCGATTGTCCGTTTGGGCGTTATAATTCATGTAACACAAGCCACGCATCGGTAATTAGGTAATTATATCAACCCCCTGTTCATCCCCTTTCGGGAGGTGTATTAAAATTGAAAGGTCCTCGCATGGAACCTGCCGAAGAGGATGACCTCGTATGATGCCACCATCTTCCCCAGGACACGTGTGCAATGATGCACTGAAACCGTTTTTAGCTTTAATAGGTTCCTGATAGAGATGAGCGGGTTCGGTTCCTCGGAAACCGAACCCGCCCGAACTTCAGTTTTTTTTACACGGGTCCGAGCGACTCGGATCTTCCCGCCTTGCTTGGTTAACCCGAGCGCGCCCGAACGTCATCATCCCGCTGTCGGATTCTCGCGAGGCTCGGATTCTATCGCGAGACTCGGATTCTATATAAGGAGCCGCGCGTCGCCGCCATTTTCACACGTGCATTGAGATTGATAGGGAGAGGACGTGGCTGGCGTCCTCTCCGTTTATAGAGAGTGAGACTACTAGAGTAGAGAGAGACACAGTATTATTTACTTTAGTAATTTTGGGGAGCATTAGGAGGAGTACTACTACTTGCTGAAGTGATAGTGTGACTGTATATCTGACTTGTGGGGGAGACAGTGGGGAGCAGTTAGAGTCTGAGAGCAGGAGTACATATTTTAACGTACAGTGCACACTTTTGCTGGCACTCTGCTGCCAGAGTGCCACACTGCCATTGTGACCACACTGACCACCAGTATATATTGTGATTGTCTGCTTAGGAGTACTACTTGCAAGTTGCTGATAGTGTGACCAGTGACCTGACCACCAGTTTAATTAATCACCACCAGTTTAATATATATATATATATATATATATATATATATAATTGTATATAATATATATATAATTGTATATGTATACCACCTACCCGTGTTTTTTTTTTTTTTCCTTTCTTCTTGATACATACTACTATAGTAGCTTACTGTAGCAGTCTGCGGTGCTGCTGAGCTGACAGTGTCCAGCAGGTCCGTCATCAGTCATTACATAATAAATATATATACCTGTCCGGCTGCAGTACTAGTGATATTATATATATATATATATATATATATATATATATATATTAATTTCATCTCATTATCATCCAGTCTATATTAGCAGCAGACACAGTACGGTAGTCCACGGCTGTAGCTACCTCTGTGTCGGCAGTCGCTGGTCCATCCATAATTGTATACCACCTACCCGTGGTTTTTTTTTTTCTCTTTCTTCTTGATACATACTACTATAGTAGCTTACTGTAGCAGTCTGCGGTGCTGCTGAGCTGACAGTGTCCAGCAGGTCCGTCATCAGTCATTACATAATAAATATATATACCTGTCCGGCTGCAGTACTAGTGATATTATATATATATATATATATATATATATATTAATTTCATCTCATTATCATCCAGTCTATATTAGCAGCAGACACAGTACGGTAGTCCACGGCTGTAGCTACCTCTGTGTCGGCAGTCGCTGGTCCATCCATAATTGTATACCACCTACCCGTGGTTTTTTTTTTCTCTTTCTTCTTGATACATACTACTATAGTAGCTTACTGTAGCAGTCTGCGGTGCTGCTGAGCTGACAGTGTCCAGCAGGTCCGTCATCAGTCATTACATAATAAATATATATACCTGTCCGGCTGCAGTACTAGTGATATTATATATATATATTAATTTCATCTCATTATCATCCAGTCTATATTAGCAGCAGACACAGTACGGTAGTCCACGGCTGTAGCTACCTCTGTGTCGGCAGTCGCTGGTCCATCCATAATTGTATACCACCTACCCGTGGTTTTTTTTTCTCTTTCTTCTTGATACATACTACTATAGTAGCTTACTGTAGCAGTCTGCGGTGCTGCTGAGCTGACAGTGTCCAGCAGGTCCGTCATCAGTCATTACATAATAAATATATATACCTGTCCGGCTGCAGTACTAGTGATATTATATATATATATATATATATATTAATTTCATCTCATTATCATCCAGTCTATATTAGCAACAGACACAGTACGGTAGTCCACGGCTGTAGCTACCTCTGTGTCGGCAGTCGCTGGTCCATCCATAATTGTATACCACCTACCCGTGGTTTTTTTTTTTCTCTTTCTTCTTGATACATACTACTATAGTAGCTTACTGTAGCAGTCTGCGGTGCTGCTGAGCTGACAGTGTCCAGCAGGTCCGTCATCAGTCATTACATAATAAATATATATACCTGTCCGGCTGCAGTACTAGTGATATTATATATATATATATATATTAATTTCATCTCATTATCATCCAGTCTATATTAGCAGCAGACACAGTATGGTAGTCCACAGCTGTAGCTACCTCTGTGTCGGCAGTCGCTGGTCCATCCATAATTGTATACCACCTACCCGTGGTTTTTTTTTTCTCTTTCTTCTTGATACATACTACTATAGTAGCTTACTGTAGCAGTCTGCGGTGCTGCTGAGCTGACAGTGTCCAGCAGGTCCGTCATCAGTCATTACATAATAAATATATATACCTGTCCGGCTGCAGTACTAGTGATATTATATATATATATATATATATATATATATATATATATATATACAACCTGGTATGGCGGCACTCAGATAAATTCACAGCTCAAGGCAGAAGTACAACGTTTCGGAGACTTTATTCACACTCCGTCATCAGGTAAGACAAAAATACAATACACATACCTTAAATAGAATCCCCACCACGAGTGACGCCAGGTGCACGGCTCCGACGAGAGGGCGCCCGCTGATGACATCCGCACTCATCCCGATCACGCTAAGATCCACCTGTGAACCGATGCGTGCTGTCAGAGGGCGGACGCTCATTGATGACGTCCACTCGGGTCCTGCCTGTCCCATAGCAACCACTAGAAACAAAAGCAAAAAACGGGAAATACATTATATTTAAAAACAAAGGAACATGTCGTATCCTGTGTACAGGACACTGCACAACACGCTCACTAGGATAACAGTCAGGCTGAAGATATATAGAAAACAGCAATACTTATCGAAAACAACTACAAAAAACGTTTTTTGCTTTTGTTTCTAGTGGTTGCTATGGGACAGGCAGGACCCGAGTGGACGTCATCAATGAGCGTCCGCCCTCTGACAGCACGCATCGGTTCACAGGTGGATCTTAGCGTGATCGGGATGAGTGCGGATGTCATCAGCGGGCGCCCTCTCGTCGGAGCCGTGCACCTGGCGTCACTCGTGGTGGGGATTCTATTTAAGGTATGTGTATTGTATTTTTGTCTTACCTGATGACGGAGTGTGAATAAAGTCTCCGAAACGTTGTACTTCTGCCTTGAGCTGTGAATTTATCTGAGTGCCGCCATACCAGGTTGTATTTTGTGGGCCTATTTGGGTTCCTTGGAGGGCACCGGAGCAGATGTAATTTTCTACTGGGAGTGCTGCCCTAACTGTGGATGTGTGTAGATCCCCTGGGTCGCAGAAACAGGGGCATCTGGGCTTTAGCACCCATTGTGTTACAAGTGGACATTCTCCTAACACGCATCAGTTTCAGTCAGCATGGCTGAGGGAAATACCAATATGGATGATGTTGGTATTGGGACTGTGAACCTGGCGTTACTGACGCAGGGCACCACGCTCACATTCACGGATACGGAGGCTGAATCTATATTGTTTGCACAGCAACTTAAGGATGACGTTGATGCACAACCCACTGAGTTTCTATACAGAGAATTGTTGAGACTGCGACAAAAAGAGATTGATTTTTTATATCATGGCATTACGCTCAGTGATTACTACAAGGATAAAAAAATCCCCCGCGGCTTCCGAATTAAGAATTCACCTACAATAGGCCGGTACAACACGGCATTCTGTAAAAAATGGATAGCCGTGTTGAATAAATGCAGTTTTGATTTATTACTTCTGGTCATAGAAGAATCGGCCAGAGAACTGTCTGTATCCCGTGATAAAATCAAGGCATTTGAAGTACAACATAAAGCCACTTTGGTAGCTGACACCAAAATGAACTGGTATGAGAAATTGAATAATCAAATATCTATCTACAAACGTGACCTGATTCAATTCAAAAAACAAAAGCTGGTGACGGTCAATGCTGATTATGACCGGAATCGAGTATATCAATGGGCCAGCAGTACTCGCAATGACCGCATGCGCACATTCAGACAGCGTAACTACAAACAATTATGGCAGTCTGATTCTTCTCAAGAAGGTGCATCCCACAGCGATGTGGAAGGACAGAGTGATGGTCATACGCAAGGAATGAGGTCCCCTTTAGGGGCTCGAACCCGCCGGGGAGGTGGCAGAGGAGGAGATGGACGAGGAGGGGAGGCCAATGTAAAAGAACGAGGCCGTGCCAAGAGAGGGCGTCCTCCACTCCGGGGGAGGAGATAGTCTTCAACCTCTCCTCACATCCCCTTACCCCTACCGAGATCCAAGTCCTGTCCAAAGGACTCTCGTTTGTTCCCACTGTTCGCTTTAACTCTATGCAATGGGAAATAGAAAAATACAGTTTAAACAGAAAATTGAAACTGCATGAACATTTCAGGGGATCTAAGGCTATGCCTAGTTCGCAGGGACATCAAGCTCTACCAGTTCAACTGGCGAAACTACAGAAAAGATCTCGATTTGATCCAGTGTCTAACAGTGCTGCTATTAAGACTTTTAGTCGTATGCTGGACAGTTCTGTTAAGAGCACTGAGTTATCTGACACCATGGTGGCCAATAAAGCTGTGGTCAATAATATGTGTATTGTATTTTTGTCTTACCTGATGACGGAGTGTGAATAAAGTCTCCGAAACGTTGTACTTCTGCCTTGAGCTGTGAATTTATCTGAGTGCCGCCATACCAGGTTGTATTTTGTGGGCCTATTTGGGTTCCTTGGAGGGCACCGGAGCAGATGTAATTTTCTACTGGGAGTGCTGCCCTAACTGTGGATGTATATATATATATATATATATTAATTTCATCTCATTATCATCCAGTCTATATTAGCAGCAGACACAGTACGGTAGTCCACGGCTGTAGCTACCTCTGTGTCGGCAGTCGCTGGTCCATCCATAATTGTATACCACCTACCCGTGTTTTTTTTTTTCTCTTTCTTCTTGATACATACTACTATAGTAGCTTACTGTAGCAGTCTGCGGTGCTGCTGAGCTGACAGTGTCCAGCAGGTCCGTCATCAGTCATTACATAATAAATATATATACCTGTCCGGCTGCAGTACTAGTGATATTATATATATATAAATATTAATTTCATCTCATTATCATCCAGTCTATATTAGCAGCAGACACAGTACGGTAGTCCACGGCTGTAGCTACCTCTGTGTCGGCAGTCGCTGGTCCATCCATAATTGTATACCACCTACCCGTGGTTTTTTTTTCTCTTTCTTCTTGATACATACTACTATAGTAGCTTACTGTAGCAGTCTGCGGTGCTGCTGAGCTGACAGTGTCCAGCAGGTCCGTCATCAGTCATTACATAATAAATATATATACCTGTCCGGCTGCAGTACTAGTGATATTATATATATATATATATATTAATTTCATCTCATTATCATCCAGTCTATATTAGCAGCAGACACAGTACGGTAGTCCACGGCTGTAGCTACCTCTGTGTCGGCAGTCGCTGGTCCATCCATAATTGTATACCACCTACCCGTGTTTTTTTTTTCTCTTTCTTCTTGATACATACTACTATAGTAGCTTACTGTAGCAGTCTGCGGTGCTGCTGAGCTGACAGTGTCCAGCAGGTCCGTCATCAGTCATTACATAATAAATATATATACCTGTCCGGCTGCAGTACTAGTGATATTATATATATATAAATATTAATTTCATCTCATTATCATCCAGTCTATATTAGCAGCAGACACAGTACGGTAGTCCACGGCTGTAGCTACCTCTGTGTCGGCAGTCGCTGGTCCATCCATAATTGTATACCACCTACCCGTGGTTTTTTTTTTCTCTTTCTTCTTGATACATACTACTATAGTAGCTTACTGTAGCAGTCTGCGGTGCTGCTGAGCTGACAGTGTCCAGCAGGTCCGTCATCAGTCATTACATAATAAATATATATACCTGTCCGGCTGCAGTACTAGTGATATTATATATATATATATATATATATATATATATATATATTAATTTCATCTCATTATCATCCAGTCTATATTAGCAGCAGACACAGTACGGTAGTCCACGGCTGTAGCTACCTCTGTGTCGGCAGTCGCTGGTCCATCCATAATTGTATACCACCTACCCGTGGTTTTTTTTTTTCTCTTTCTTCTTGATACATACTACTATAGTAGCTTACTGTAGCAGTCTGCGGTGCTGCTGAGCTGACAGTGTCCAGCAGGTCCGTCATCAGTCATTACATAATAAATATATATACCTGTCCGGCTGCAGTACTAGTGATATAATATATATATATATATATATATTAATTTCATCTCATTATCATCCAGTCTATATTAGCAGCAGACACAGTACGGTAGTCCACGGCTGTAGCTACCTCTGTGTCGGCAGTCGCTGGTCCATCCATAAGTATACTAGTATCCATCCATCTCCATTGTTTACCTGAGGTGCCTTTCAGTTGTGCCTATTAAAATATGGAGAACAAAAATGTTGAGGTTCCAAAATTAGGGAAAGATCAAGATCCACTTCCACCTCGTGCTGAAGCTGCTGCCACTAGTCATGGCCGAGACGATGAAATGCCAGCAACGTCGTCTGCCAAGGCCGATGCCCAATGTCATAGTACAGAGCATGTAAAATCCAAAACACCAAATATCAGTAAAAAAAGGACTCCAAAATCTAAAATAAAATTGTCGGAGGAGAAGCGTAAACTTGCCAATATGCCATTTACCACACGGAGTGGCAAGGAACAGCTGAGGCCCTGGCCTATGTTCATGGCTAGTGGTTCAGCTTCACATGAGGATGGAAGCACTCAGCCTCTCGCTAGAAAAATGAAAAGACTCAAGCTGGCAAAAGCACCGCAAAGAACTGTGCGTTCTTCCAAATCCCAAATCCACAAGGAGAGTCCAATTGTGTCGGTTGCGATGCCTGACCTTCCCAACACTGGACGTGAAGAGCATGCGCCTTCCACCATTTGCACGCCCCCTGCAAGTGCTGGAAGGAGCACCCGCAGTCCAGTTCCTGATAGTCAGATTGAAGATGTCAGTGTTGAAGTACACCAGGATGAGGAGGATATGGGTGTTGCTGGCGCTGGGGAGGAAATTGACAAGGAGGATTCTGATGGTGAGGTGGTTTGTTTAAGTCAGGCACCCGGGGAGACACCTGTTGTCCGTGGGAGGAATAGGGCCGTTGACATGCCTGGTGAAAATACCAAAAAAATCAGCTCTTCGGTGTGGAAGTATTTCAACAGAAATGCGGACAACATTTGTCAAGCCGTGTGTTGCCTTTGTCAAGCTGTAATAAGTAGGGGTAAGGACGTTAACCACCTCGGAACATCCTCCCTTATACGTCACCTGCAGCGCATTCATAATAAGTCAG
Organism: Pseudophryne corroboree; assembly: GCF_028390025.1. Taxonomy (NCBI): domain Eukaryota; kingdom Metazoa; phylum Chordata; class Amphibia; order Anura; family Myobatrachidae; genus Pseudophryne; species Pseudophryne corroboree. The sequence goes on along the minus strand of NC_086447.1, from coordinate 547,927,246 downwards.
TGACAAGTTCAAAAACTTTGGGCGACAGCGGAAGCAGTCCACTGACCAGTAAATCCCTTCCTCTTGTAACCAAGCTCACGCAAACCACCCCACCAACTCCCTCAGTGTCAATTTCCTCCTTCCCCAGGAATGCCAATAGTCCTGCAGGCCATGTCACTGGCAATTCTGACGAGTCCTCTCCTGCCTGGGATTCCTCCGATGCATCCTTGCGTGTAACGCCTACTGCTGCTGGCGCTGCTGTTGTTGCTGCTGGGAGTCGATGGTCATCCCAGAGGGGAAGTCGTAAGCCCACTTTTACTACTTCCACCAAGCAATTGACTGTCCAACAGTCCTTTGCGAGGAAGATGAAATATCACAGCAGTCATCCTGTTGCAAAGCGGATAACTGAGGCCTTGACAACTATGTTGGTGTTAGACGTGCGTCCGGTATCCGCCGTTAGTTCACAGGGAACTAGACAATTTCTTGAGGTAGTGTGCCCCCGTTACCAAATACCATCTAGGTTCCACTTCTCTAGGCAGGCGATACCGAGAATGTACACGGACGTCAGAAAAAGACTCACCAGTGTCCTAAAAAATGCAGTTGTACCCAATGTCCACTTAACCACGGACATGTGGACAAGTGGAGCAGGGCAGGGTCAGGACTATATGACTGTGACAGCCCACTGGGTAGATGTATGGACTCCCGCCGCAAGAACAGCAGCGGCGGCACCAGTAGCAGCATCTCGCAAACGCCAACTCTTTCCTAGGCAGGCTACGCTTTGTATCACCGGTTTCCAGAATACGCACACAGCTGAAAACCTCTTACAGCAACTGAGGAAGATCATCGCGGAATGGCTTACCCCAATTGGACTCTCCTGTGGATTTGTGGCATCGGACAACGCCAGCAATATTGTGTGTGCATTAAATATGGGCAAATTCCAGCACGTCCCATGTTTTGCACATACCTTGAATTTGGTGGTGCAGAATTTTTTTAAAAACGACAGGGGCGTGCAAGAGATGCTGTCGGTGGCCAGAAGAATTGCGGGACACTTTCGGCGTACAGGCACCACGTACAGAAGACTGGAGCACCACCAAAAACGCCTGAACCTGCCCTGCCATCATCTGAAGCAAGAAGTGGTAACGAGGTGGAATTCAACCCTATATATGCTTCAGAGGTTGGAGGAGCAGCAAAAGGCCATTCAAGCCTATACAATTGAGCACGATATAGGAGGTGGAATGTACCTGTCTCAAGCGCAGTGGAGAATGATTTCAACGTTGTGCAAGGTTCTGCAACCTTTTGAACTTGCCACACGTGAAGTCAGTTCAGACACTGCCAGCCTGAGTCAGGTCATTCCCCTCATCAGGCTTTTGCAGAAGAAGCTGGAGGCATTGAAGGAGGAGCTAAAATGGAGCGATTCCGCTAGGCATGTGGGACTTGTGGATGGAGCCCTTAATTCGCTTAACAAGGATTCACGGGTGGTCAATCTGTTGAAATCAGAGCACTACATTTTGGTCACCGTGCTCGATCCTAGATTTAAAACCTACCTTGGATCTCTCTTTCCGGCAGACACAAGTCTGCTGGGGTTCAAAGACCTGCTGGTGACAAAATTGTCAAGTCAAGCGGAACACGACCTGTCAACATCTCCTCCTTCACATTCTCCCGCAACTGGGGGTGCGAGGAAAAGGCTCAGAATTCCGAGCCCACCCGCTGGCGGTGATGCAGGGCAGTCTGGAGCGACTGCTGATGCTGACATCTGGTCCGGACTGAAGGACCTGACAACGATTACGGACATGTCGTCTACTGTCACTGCATATGATTCTCTCCCCATTGAAAGAATGGTGGAGGATTATATGAGTGACCGCATCCAAGTAGGCACGTCAGACAGTCCGTACTTATACTGGCAGGAAAAAGAGGCAATTTGGAGGCCCTTGCACAAACTGGCTTTATTCTACCTAAGTTGCCCTCCCACAAGTGTGTATTCCGAAAGAGTGTTTAGTGCCGCCGCTCACCTTGTCAGCAATCGGCGTACGAGGTTACTTCCAGAAAATGTGGAGAAGATGATGTCCATTAAAATGAATTATAATCAATTCCTCCGTGGAGACATTGACCAGCAGCAATTGCCTCCACAAAGTACACAGGGAGCTGAGATGGTGGATTCCAGTGGGGACGAATTGATAATCTGTGAGGAGCGGGATGTACATGGTGATATATCGGAGGATGATGATGAGGTGGACATCTTGCCTCTGTAGAGCCAGTTTGTGCAAGGAGAGATTAATTGCTTCTTTTTCGGTGGGGGTCCAAACCAACCCGTCATTTCAGTCACAGTCGTGTGGCAGACCCTGCCACTGAAATGATGGGTTGGTTAAAGTGTGCATGTCCTGTTTATACAACATAAGGGTGGGTGGGAGGGCCCAAGGACAATTCCATCTTGCACCTCTTTTTTCTTTCATTTTTATTTGCGTCATGTGCTGTTTGGGGAGTGTTTTTTGGAAGGGCCATCCTGCGTGACACTGCAGTGCCACTCCTAGATGGGCCAGGTGTTTGTGTCGGCCACTAGGGTCGCTTAGCTTACTCACACAGCTACCTCATTGCGCCTCTTTTTTTCTTCTTTGCGTCATGTGCTGTTTGGGGAGTGTTTTTTGGAAGGGCCATCCTGCGTGACACTGCAGTGCCACTCCTAGATGGGCCAGGTGTTTGTGTCGGCCACTAGGGTCGCTTATCTTACTCGCACAGCTACCTCATTGCGCCTCTTTTTTTCTTCTTTGCGTCATGTGCTGTTTGGGGAGTGTTTTTTGGAAGGGCCATCCTGCTTGACACTGCAGTGCCACTCCTAGATGGGCCAGGTGTTTGTGTCGGCCACTAGGGTCGCTTAGCTTAGTCATCCAGCGACCTCGGTGCAAATTTTAGGACTAAAAATAATATTGTGAGGTGTGAGGTATTCAGAATAGACTGAAAATGAGTGGAAATTATGGTTTTTGAGGTTAATAATACTTTGGGATCAAAATGACCCCCAAATTCTATGATTTAAGCTGTTTTTTAGTGTTTTTTGAAAAAAAACACCCGAATCCAAAACACACCCGAATCCGACAAAAAAAATTCGGTGAGGTTTTGCCAAAACGCGGTCGAACCCAAAACACGGCCGCGGAACCGAACCCAAAACCAAAACACAAAACCCGAAAAATTTCAAGTGCACATCTCTAGTTCCTGACCAGGGCCATGAGCTCCTGAACCTTTTCCATCGGAAGAAAAACCTTTTTCTGGTCTGTGTCTAGAATCAGACCCAGAAAGGTCAGGCGCGTTGTAGGGACTCACTGGGACATCGGTAAATTGAGAATCCAGCCGTGCCCCTGCAACATCCTCACCGACAGCGGCACGCTGTCCAGCAACTTCTCCCGAGATCTCGCCTTTATGAGGAGATCGTCCAAGTATGGGATAATTGTGACCCCCTGCTTGCGCAGGAGCACCATCATTTCCGCCATTACCTTGGTGAAAATTCTCGGGGCTGTGGAAAGCCCAAACGGCAATGTCTGAAATTGGTAATGACAGTCCTGTACTGCAAATCTCAGGAACGCCTGATGAGGAGGGAAAATTGGAACATGAAGGTATGCATCCTTTATGTCCAGGGACACCATCCAATCCCCCCCCCCCCCTCCAGGCTGGCGATGACCGCTCTGAGCGATTCCATCTTGAACTTGAACTTTTTCAAGTACAAGTTCAGGGATTTTAGATTCAAAATGGGCCTGACCGAACCGTCCGGTTTCGGGACCACAAACAAGGTTGAGTAATACCCCTTTCCTTGCTGGAGAAGAGGAACTTTGACTATCACCTGTTGAAGATACAATTTTTGAATTGCAGTCAACACTAACTCCCTCTCTGACGGGGAAGCTGGCAGAGCCGATTTGAAAAACCGGCGAGGAGGCACGTCTTCGAATTCCAGCCTGTATCCCTGAGAAACAATCTCTATAGCCCAGGGATCCACCTGTGAGTGAACCCAGACCTGGCTGAAAAATCAAAGACGCGCCCCCACTTGAGCTGACTCCCCCCGGGAAGCCCCAGCGTCATGCCGTGGACTTTGCAGATGTAGGGGAGGACTTCTGCTCCTGGCAACTAGCTGCATGCAGCTTTTTTCCCTTGCCTTTTCCTCTGGCAAGGAAGGCCGATCCCCGTACCTTCTTGCTTTTATTGGAACGAAAGGACTGCATTTGATAATGAGGTGCCTTTTTAGTATGCTGCGGGGGGACATCAGGTAAGAAATTCGATTTACCGGCCGTAGCAGTAGAGACAAGGTCAGAGAGGCCTTCTCCAAACAACTCCTCCCCCTTGTAAGGCAACGACTCCATATGTCGCTTTGAGTCGGCATCCCCCGTCCACTGTCGGGTCCACAGGAGTCGCCTAGCAGAAATAGACATAGCATTTATTCTGGAGCTTAGTAAACAAATGTCTCTTTGAGCATCCCTCATCTATAAAGCAGCATCTTAGATATGCTCTAGGGTCATTAGAATGGAATCCTTATCTAGGGTTTCAAGTTCCGTAGATAAGGAATCTGTCCATGCTGCGATAGCACTACACACCCAGGCCGATGCCATAGCCGGTCTATCGATAGTACCGGAATGTGTGTAAATGTGCTTCATAGTAACCTCCTGCTTACGATCAGCAGGATCCTTGAGGGAAGCTGTATCCTGAGAAGGCAGTGCCACCTTCTTGGATAAGCGTGTCAGCGCCTTGTCTACCTTCGGCGAAGATTCTCATCGTATCCTGTCCTTTTGTGGAAAGGGATACGCCATAAGAATCCTTTTGGGAACTTGTAGTCTCCTATCTGGAGATTCCCAAGCCTTTTCGCACAAGTCGCTTAGTTCAAATGAGGACGGAAAAGAGACCTCAGGCTTTTTCCCTTTATACATGTGTACCCTCGTGTCAGGGACAGGGGGTTCCTCAGTGATATGCAAAGCCTCTTTAATGGCCATAATCATGTAACGAATACCTTTCGCCACCTTTGGCTGTAATTTTGTATCCTCATAGTCGACACTAGAGTCAGTCTCTGTGTCGGTATCTGTGTCAGTGATCTGGGATATGGTGCGTTTTTGAGACCCCGAAGGTCCTGGTGCCACAGGGACAGGCATGGTCTGACTACCTGACTGATCCCTAGCTTCAGCCTTGTCTAATCGTTTATGCAGTAAATTTACATTTGCATTCAAGACATTCCACATATCCACCCAGTCCGGTGTCGGCGTTGCCGACGGCGACCTGACCATCATGCACTCCCCCTCCTCCTTAGGTGAGCCTTCCTCGTCAAACATGTCGACACACACGTACCGACACACTTCACACACACAGGGAATCTCTTTTCTGAAGACAGGTTCCCCCGGAGGCCCTTTGGAGAGACAGAGAGAGAGAATGCCAGCACACACCCCAGCGCTATATGTCCCTGGAGAAAAACACTGAATGTTTACCCAGTAGAGCTGCTGTAGTGTATAAACGCCAATAATGTGCCCCCCCCCCTCTACTTTAAAACCCCCTTTCACCGTGTGTCAAGCAGGGGAGAGTCCGGGGAGCTTCCTCTCAGCGGTGCTGTGTAGAGAAAATGGCGCTGGTGAGTGCTGAGGGTGAAGCCCCGCCCCCTCGGCGGCGGGCTTCTATCCCGCTCAAACTTATTAAAAAAATGGTGGGGGCTCTTTTATATACATGTACAGTTCCCACCTGTACATGTATATACACTTTTGCCATAGGAGAGGTGTTTTATTGCTGCCCAGGGTGCCCCCCCTGCGCCCTGCACCCTTACAGTGACCGGAGTGTGTGAGGTGTAGCGGAGCAATGACGCACAGCTGCAGTGCTGTGCGTTACCTCTGTGAAGCACCGAAGGCTTCTGCCGCCTGAGACGTCTTCTGTTTTAGTTTCTTCTGGCTCTGTGAGGAGAACGGCGGCGCGGCTCTGGGGTGAACGCCCAGGACGAACCTGTGTTCATTCCCTCTGGAGCTAATGGTGTCCAGTAGCCGAGGAAGCAGAGCCTAACATTTAAGTAGGTCTGCTCCTCTCTCATCAGTCCCTCGATGCAGGGAGCCTGGTGCCAGCAGTGCTCCCTGAAAAAGAGAAAAAATCCTAACAAAAATGCTTTCTAAGCAGGAAACTCAGGAGAACTCCCTGCAGTGCACCCATTCTCCTCTGGGCACAGTCTAAAAGATCTGGAGGAGGGGCATAGAGGGAGGAGCCAGTGCACACCCAGAATCCTAAAGTCTTTCTTAAAGTGCCCTATCTCCTGCGGAGTCCGTCTATTCCCCATGGTCCTTACTGAGTCCCCAGCATCCTCTAGGACGTTAGAGAAAGAAGCAATCAATCTCTCCTTGCACAAACTGGCTCTACAGAGGCAAGATGTCCACCTCCTCCTCCTCCTCCGATTCATCACCCTTTACACTGTGTACATCCCCCTCCTCACAGAGTTTTAATTCGTCCCCACTGGAATCCACCATCTCAGGTCTTTGTGTACTTTCTGGAGGCAATTGCTGGTGAATGTCTCCACGGAGGAATTGATTATAATTAATTTTGATGAACATCATCTTCTCCACATTTTGTGGAAGTAACCTCGTACGCCGATCGCTGACAAGGTTACCGGCTGCACTAAACACTCTTTCGGAGTACACACTGGAGGGGGGGCAACTTAGGTAAAATAGAGCCAGTTTGTGCAAGGGCCTCCAAATTGCCTCCTTTTCCTGCCAGTATACGTACGGACTGTCTGACGTGCCTACTTGGATGCTGTCACTCACATAATCCTCCATCATTCTTTCAATGGTGACAGAATCATATGCAGTGACAGCAGACGACATGTCAGTAATCGTTGGCAGGTCCTTCAGTCCGGACAAGATGTCTGCACTTGCTCCAGACTGCCCGGCATCACCGCCAGTGGGTGGTTTTGGAAATCTGGTCCTTTTCCTGGCAGCTCCAGTGGCGGGAGAAAATGAAGGAGGAGCTGTTGGCGGGTCACGTTCCGCTTGACTTGACAAGTGTCTCACCAGCAGGCCTTTGAACATCTGCCGGAAAGAGAGATACAACGTAGGCTTTAAACCTAGGATCGAACACGGTGGCCAAAATGTAGTGCTCTGATTTCAACAGATTGACCACCCGTGAATCCTGGTTAAGCAAATGAAGGGCTCCATCCACAAGTCCCACATGCCTAGCGGAATCGCTCCGTTTTAGCTCCTCCTTCAATCTCTCCAGCTGCTTCTGCAAAAGCCTGATGAAGGGAATGACCTGACTCAGGCTGGTAGTGTCTGAACTGACTTCACGTGTGGCAAGTTCAAAGGGTTGCAGAACCTTGTACAACATTGAAATCATTCTCCACTGCACTTGAGTCAGGTGCATTCCCCCTCCTTTGCCTATATCGTAGGCAGATGTATAGGCTTGAATGGCCTTTTGCTGCTCCTCCATCCTCTGAAGCATATAGAGGGTTGAATTCCACCTCGTTACCACCTCTTGCTTCAGCTGATGGCAGGGCAGGTTCAGGAGTGTTTGCTGCTGCTCCAGTCTACGGCACACGGTAGCTGAATGCCAAAAGTGGCCCGCAATTCTTCTGGCCACCGATAGCATCTCTTGCACGCCCCTGTCGTTTTTTAAATAATTCTGCACCACCAAATTCAATGTACTGTATGTGCAAAACATGGGACTTGCTGGAATTTTCCCAATTGTAATGCACGCACAATATTAGTGGCGTTGTACGATGTCACAAATCCCCAGGAGAGTCCAATTGAGGTAAGCCAATCTGCGATGATGTTCCTCAGTTTCCGTAAGAGGTTGTCAGCTGTGTGCCTGTTATGGAAAGCAGCGATACAAAGCATAGCCTGCCTAGGAACGAGTTGGCGTTTGCGAGATGCTGCTACTGGTGCCGCCGCTGCTGTTCTTGCTGCGTGAGGCTATACATCTACCCAGTGGGCTGTCACAGTCATATAGTCCTGAGTCTGCCCTGCTCCACTTGTCCACATATCCGTGGTTAAGTGGACACTGGGTACAACTACATTTTTTAGGACACTGGTGAGTCTTTTTCTGACGTCTGTGTACATTCTCGGTATCGCCTGCCTAGAGAAGTGGAACCTAGATGGTATTTGGTACCGGGGACACACTACCTCAAGAAATTCTCTAATTGCCTGTGAACTAACAGCGGATACCGGACGCACGTCTAACACCAACACAGCTGCCAAGGCCTGAGTTATCCGCTTTGCAACAGGATGACTGCTGTGATATTTCATCTTCCTCACAAAGGACTGTTGGACAGTCAATTGCTTACTGGAAGTAGTACAAGTGGTCATCTGACTTCCCCTCTGGGATGACGATTGACTCCCAGCAGCAACAACAGCAGCGCCAGCAGTAACAACAGCAGCAGTAGGCGTTCCACTCAAGGATCCATCAGAGGAATCCCAGTCAGGAGAGGACTCGTCAGACTTGCCAGTGACATGGCCTGCAGGACTATTGGCGTTCCTGTCTAAGGAGGAAATTGACATTGAGGGAGTTGGTGGTGTGGTTTGCAGGAGCTTGGGTACAAGAGGAAGAAGGGATTTAGTTGTCAGTGGACTGCTTCCGCTGTCACCCAAAGTTTTTGAACCTGTCAATGACTTCTGATGAATGCGCTCCAGGTGACGTTTAAGGGAGGATGTTCCTAGGTGGTTAACTTCCTTACCCCTACTTATAACAGCGTGACAAAGGCAACACACGGCTTGACACCTGTTGTCCGCATTTCTGTTAAAATAATTCCACACCGAAGAGGTGATTTTTTTGGTAATTTGACCAGGCATGTCAATGGCCATATTCATCCCACGGACAACAGGTGTCTCCCCTGGTGCCTGATTTAAACAAACCACCTCACCATCAGATTCCTCCTTGTCAATTTCCTCCTCAGCGCCAGCAACACCCATATCCTCATCCTGATGTACTTCAACAGTGACATCTTCAATTTCAATATCAGGAACTGGACTGTGGGTGCTCCTTCCAGCACTTGCAGGGGGCGTGCAAATGGGGGAAGGCGCCACCTCTCCCCGTCCAGTGTTGGGAAGGTCAGGCATCGCAGCCGACACAATTGGACTCTCCTTGGGGATTTGTGATTTAGAAGAACACACAGTTCTTTGCTGTGCTTTTGCCAGCTTAAGTCTTTTCCTTTTTCTAGCGGGAGGATGAGTGCTTCCATCCTCATGTGAAGCTTAACCACTAGCCATGAACATAGGCCAGGGCCTCAGCCGTTCCTTGCCACTCCGTGTCGTAAATGGCATATTGGCAAGTTTACGCTTCTCCTCAGACGCTTTTAATTTAGATTTTTGGGTCATTTTACTGAACTTTTGTTTTTTGGATTTTACATGCTCTCTACTATGACATTGGGCATTGGCCTTTGCAGATGACCGTGATGGCATTTCATCGTCTCGGCCATAACTAGTGGCAGCAGCTTCAGCACGAGGTGAAAGTGGATCTTGATCTTTCCCTATTTTACCCTCCACATTTTTGTTCTCCATCTTTTAATGTGTGGAATTATGGCCCTCATTCCGAGTTGTTCGCTCGCAAGCTGCTAAAAGCAGCTTTGCACACGCTAAGCCGCCGCCTACTGGGAGTGAATCTTAGCCTAGTAGATTTGCGAACGAAAGATTAGCAGATTTGCGAATAGACAGTTCTTAGCAGTTTCTGAGTAGCTCGAGACTTACTCTGCCACTGCGATCAGTTCAGTCAGTTTCGTTCCTGGTTTGACGTCACAAACACACCCAGCGTTCGCCCAGACACTCCCCCGTTTCTTCAGACACTCCCACGTTTTTCCCAGAAATGGCAGCGTTTTTTCAAACACACCCATAAAACGTTTCTGCCCAGAAACACCCACTTCCTGTCAATCACACTACGATCACCAGAACGAAGAAGAAACCTCGTAATGCCGTGAGTAAAATACCTAACGTAATAGCAAATTTACTTGGCGCAGTCGCACTGCGGACATTGCACATGCGCATTAGCGACTAATCGCTCCATTACGGAAAAAAAATAACGAGCGATCAACTCAGAATGACCACCTATATGCCAGTAATATATCAATAGCAATGGCCTACTGTACCGTACTGCTATATATATATATATATATATATATATATATATATATATATATACACATACTGGTGGTCAGCAAAATTCTGCACTGTCCTCCTACTATATACTGTGCACAACTACAATGCAGCACAGATATGGATAGTATACTTGACGACACAGAGGTAGAGCAATGGACTACTGTACCGTACTGCTATATATATACTGGTGGTCAGCAAAATTCTGCACTGTCCTCCTACTATATACTGCGCACAACTACAATGCAGCACAGATATGGATAGTATACTTGACGACACAGAGGTAGAGCAATGGACTACTGTACTGTACTGCTATATATGTATATATATATATATATATATATATATATATATATATATATATACTGGTGGTCAGCAAAATTCTGCACTGTACTCCTATATACTGCGCACAACTACAGTGCAGCACAGACATGGATAGTATACTTGACGACACAGATGTAGAGCAATGGACTACTGTACCGTACTGCTATATATGTGTGTGTGTATATATATATATATATATATATATATATACTGGTGGTCAGCAAAATTCTGCACTGTCCTCCTACTATATACTGCGCACAACTGCAATGCAGCACAGATATGGATAGTATACTTGACGACACAGAGGTAGAGCAATGGACTACTGTACCGTACTGCTATATATATATATATATATATATATATATATATATATATATATATATATATATACTGATGGTCAGCAAAATTCTGCACTGTCCTACTATATACTGCGCACAACTACAATGCAGCACAGATATGGATAGTATACTTGACGACACAGAGGTAGAGCAATGGACTACTGTACCGTACTGCTGTACATATATATATATATATATATATATATACTTATATATATACTGGTGGTCAGCAAAATTCTGCACTGTCCTCCTACTATATACTGCGCACAACTACAATGCAGCACAGATATGGATAGTATACTTGACGACACAGAGGTAGAGCAATGGACTACTGTACCAACTGCTATATATATGTATATATATATATATTTATACTGTGGTCAGCAAAATTCTGCACTGTCCTCCTACTATATACTGTGCACAACTACAATGCAGCACAGATATGGATAGTATACTTGACGACACAGAGGTAGAGCAATGGACTACTGTACCAACTGCTATATATATGTATATATATATATATATTTATACTGTGGTCAGCAAAATTCTGCACTGTCCTCCTACTATATACTGCGCACAACTACAATGCAGCACAGATATGGATAGTATTCTTGACGACACAGAGGTAGAGCAATGGACTACTGTACCGTACTGCTATATATATACTGGTGGTCAGCAAAATTCTGCACTATCCTCCTACTATATACTGTGCACAACTACAATGCAGCACAGATATGGAGCGTTTTCAGGCAGATAACGTAGATATTTGCAGCACACTGAGCAGATATTTGCAGCACACCGAGCACAGATATTTGCAGCACACTGAACACAGAAACTGAGAGAACGCAGCCAAGTCCTCTTGCTATCATCTCCAATGCACGAGTGAAAATGGCGGCAACGCGTGGCTCTTTATATGCAATATGAATTTCGCGAGAATATGACAGCGGGATGATGACGTTCGGGTGCATTCATGTTAACCGAGCAAGGGGGGAAGATCCGAGGCTGGCTCGGACCCGTGTAAACCACGTGAAGTTCGGGGGGGTTCGGATCTCGAGGAACCGAACCCGCTCATCTCTAAGTATAGCAGACAGTTTGTCAGAAAACCTGAAGTCCTATTTTGATAATTAGGAATGAACTCTATTGTGTAGGCAAAAAAAAGCGAAGGGTGCGTAGAAGAGGGTAACCAGCGAAGTTGAAAGTAGTAAAGGAAATGTATGGCGTATTGATCCTTAGGGGTTAACTTATTAAATATAAGTTTTGCTGTAGTATTTAAAAGCAGAATTTTATAAAAAGGTACATGGTATTTAATTATTTTATAACCCATTGCAAAACCACAGTTTAGTAGATAAACCTCAAAATTTGCATTAAATGCTTCATATATCATTTTTGCAATACTAGTTTCTGTGGAGTTGGGAGTGGAAGACCTGCAAAAAAAGCAAAGAGGAGCAACAAAGCAAGATAGTCACTAAACTTGGAGGCAACATGGTGAATAGCCACCCAGGGGTGCCTTATGTGACACCTAAAGTTACATATGACCTTGAGTTCAGAATCACTTAGACAACTACATATACAGTATGTGTGTAATATAAAATAAAGTTGTAATTTGTGTTTATTGTTTATGACATCACACAAAAACTACTGGATGAATTTGGATGGCATTTTCACTATTGGATAGATAGGGGACCTAGAAGGAAACTGATGTATGGATTATCGCAATGTGACATTAGGGAGACTAGCAATAAAAGAAAACCAGACGATTGACACTCAGCATGTGAAAGCTCGTCAAGTACAAAATGATTATGTATATAAATAAAAAAATTACAGAGAAATATACTTCTAGGGACTGGTTACGAACTATGGAGGCTAACTTTTTTTTTTTTTTTTTTTTAAAGACATCCATGTGAGCGAAGCTGCAGGCAAACACTAGTATATAAAAGGTATTAAGTGTACACGTACTTTAAATCACACAGGTCTAGTACAGTTTAACAAACACATTAGGATTCACCACACAGGGAGCCCACCGCTCTCTCTTATTCTAAGGGCTGACCGATCACTAGCATGTTGCAATTACCAAACTACGCTGTTTAATTCCTCTATTGGTAAGGAAGGGACGAAGCTCTACTGCATGTCCCGCTGCTTTATACAGATACATATGAAGCAGACTCTGTGGAGGTGTCGATCGGAAACAGACAGAATCCTAGACCAGACTAATTTGAGTACTGTTTAAGAGAAACACCTCAAGAGTCTATGTATTGATCTATTTAAAGCAACAGGACATGCAGGTAAATGTATTATTTGGAGTTCTGGTTTCTAGTGTAGCAGCACATACTGTAACATGCGCTAATATCACTTCTCCCCCATGTGCTATTCTGGTGGTGTGTAAAAATAGGATTTTGGTTACCTACCAGTAAATCCTTTTCTCGTAGTCTGTAGAGGATGCTGGGGTCCACATTAGAACCGTGGGGTATAGACGGGTCCACCAGGAGCCATTTGCACTTTAAGAGTTCGAGAGTGTGGGCTGGCTCCTCCCTCTATGCTCCTCCTACCAGACTTAGTCTAGAAACTGTGCCCGAGGAGACGGACAACTTCGAGAGAAGGATTTAACACAGATAGTGGCGAGATTCATACCAGCTCACACATACAAGGCACATCAAGCTAACTTAGCTTGAAAACTCAGCAACCGCTGAAACATTACTTATCAAGTAACAAAGCAGTACTCACCTAAAACGAAGTTGTACTGAACCAAATAACGATAGCAGGAAAACGAAGCGCTGGGCGAGCGCCCAGCATCCTCTACGGACTACGAGAAAAGGATTTACCGGTAGGTAACCAAAATCCTATTTTCTCTTACGTCCTAGAGGATGCTGGGGTCCACATTAGTACCATGGGGGATGTACCAAAGCTCCCAGAACGGGAGGGAGAGCGTGGAGGCTCCTGCAGAACTGATTGACTGAACTTCAGATCATCAGAGGCCAAAAGTATCAAACTTGTAGAACTTTGCAAACGTGTTCGACCCTGACCAAGTTGCAGCTCGGCAAAGTTGTAAAGCCGAGACACCCCGGGCAGCCGCCCAGGAAGACCCCACCTTACAAGTAGAGTGGGCCTTGACAGACGTAGGACACGGCAACCCTGCCATAGAATACACATGCTGGATAGTGAACCTAATCCAGCGAGAGATCGTCTGCTTAGAAGCAGGACACCCAATTTTCTTGGGATCATACAGGACAAACAGCGAGTCCAATTTCTATGACGAGCAGTCCTCTTCACATAGATTTTCAGAGCACTAACAACATCCAAGGACTTTGATGAAATTAAGGAGTCAGTAGCCACTGGCACCACAATAGGTTGGTTGATATGAAATGCAGACACAACCTTCGGAAGAAACTGTTGACGTGTCCGGAGCTCAGCTCTATCTTCGTGGAAGATCAAGTATGGGCTTTTACAGGACAAAGCCCCCAACTCCGACACACATCTTGCAGAAGTTAAGGCCAACAACGTGACAGCCTTCCATGTAAGAAATTTGACCTCAACCTCCTGTAGAGGCTCGAACCAGTCCGATTGGAGGAACTGCAACACCACGTTAAAGTCCCAAGGCGCCGTAGGCGGTACAAAGGGAGGCTGGATGTGCAGAACTCCCTTCAAATAGGTCTGCACCTCAGGGAGGGCAGCCAATTGTTTCTGGAAGAAAATGGATAAGGCCGAAATCTGGACCGTCACAGATCCCAACGTCAGGCCCATATCCATACCGGCTTGTAGGAAGAGGAGAATCCGTCCCAGTTGAAACTTCACCGCAGGAAATTTCTTGGACTCACACCAAGACACATTTTTTCCAAATTCGATGGTAATGCTTAGACGTTACTCCTTTCCTAGCCTGTATCAGGGTAGGAATAACCTTGTTGGGAATGCCCCTTTTAAACTAGTATCAGGCGTTCAACCTCCATGCCGTCAAACGTAGCCGCGGTAAGTCTTGATAGGCGAACGGCCCCTGCTGCAGCAGGTCCTCCCGAAGAGGAAGATGCCTTGGCTCTTCTTGCAGTAGATCCAGAAGATCCACGTACCAAGCCCTTCTTGGCCAGTCTGGAGCAGAGAGGATCGCTTGAACCCTTGTTCTTCTTATGAGCTTTAGAACTCTTGGGATGAGTGGAAGTGGAGGAAACACGTACACCGACTGGAACACCCACGGAGTCACTAGAGCGTCCACCGCCACTGCTTGCGGGTCCCTCGATTTGGAACAATACCACCGAAGCTTCTTGTTGAGACGAGAGGCCATCATGTCGATCTGGGGTATGCCCCAAAGATCTGTTACCTCCTTGAACACCTCCGGATGGAGACCCCACTCCCCTGGATGCAGATTGTGTCTGCTGAGAAAGTCCGCTGCCCAGTTGTCTACTCCTGGAATGAAGATTGCTGACAGCGCCAACGCGTGTGTTTTTCTGCCCAGAGGATTAATCTTGTTACCTCTGACATTGCAGCTCTGCTATTCACGCCGCCCTGTCGGTTTATGTAAGCCACTGTCGTCACATTGTCCGACTGCACTTGAACGGCCCGATTTTTCAGAAGATGGGCCGCTTGAAGAAGACCGTTGCAGATGGCTCTTAGTTCCAGAATGTTTATCGGCAGGCCGGCTTCCAGACTTGACCACCTTCCTTGGAAGGTTTCCCCTTGAGTGACTGCGCCCCAGCCCCGGAGACTTGCATCCGTAGTTAGAAGGATCCAGTCCTGAATCCTGAACCTGTGGCCCTCCAGAAGGCAAGGCAGTTGCAGCCAACAGAGGAGTGAAATCCTGGCCTTTGGTGACAGACGTATTCTCTGGTGCATGTGTAGATGGGACCCCGACCACTTGTCCAGGAGATCCAGTTGGAAGGACCGAGCGTGAAACCTCCTGTACTGCAGGGCCTCGTAAGAGACCACCATCTTTCCCAGAAGGCGAATGCACTGATGAACTGACACCCGGGTTGGCTTCAGGACATCCTGGACCAGTGTTTGTATCACCAACGCTTTTTCCTCTGGAAGAAACACCCTCTGCACTTCTGTGTCGAGGATCATTCCCAGAAAGGACAACCTCCTGGTTGGTTCCAAATGTGAGTTTTGGAAGATTCAGGATCCAGCCATGTTCTCCGAGAAGCTGGGTCGTAAGAGCACTGGACCGTAACAGCTGCTCCTTGGATGATGCTTTTATCAGCAGATCGTTCAGATATGGAATCATGTTCACCCCCTGTCTGCGGAGGAAAATCATCATTTCCGCCATCACCTTGGTGAATACCCTCAGTGCTGTGGAGAGGCCAAATGGCAGGGCCTGGAACTGAATATGACAGTCCAACAGTGTGAATCGAAGATAAGCTTGATGCGGCAGCCAAATCGGAATGTGGAGGTACGCATCCTTGATATCCAGGGATACCAGGAATTCCCCCTCCTCCAGACCTGATATCACTGCCTTAGAGACTCCATTTTGAACTTGAACTCCCTCAGAAAGGGGTTTAGTGATTTCAAGTTCAGAATGGGCCTGACCGAACCATTCGGTTTCGGTACCACGAAAAGGTTCGAATAGCAACCTTTGTTTTGCATATGAGGTGGTACTGGCACAATGACCTGTGCCTCCACTAACTTCTGGATGGCTTCTTGCAGGACAGTCCTGTCCGCCGGCAGAGCTGGCAAGCCTGATTTGAAAAATCGGTGAGGAGGGAGATTTTGAAATTCCAGCCTGTACCCGAGACACAATATCTTGCACCCAGGGGTCCAGGCCGGATGACACCCAGACGTGACTGAAATGCCTGAGTCTTGCCCCCACCGACCCCACCTCCGGGGCGTGCAGTCCACAGTCAGGCGGAGGACTTTGGTGTACCTGAAGCAGGTTTCTGTTCCGGGGAACCTGCAGCTGCAGGTTTCTTGGACTTGGGCCGACCTCCGCGAAAGAAGGTGTTGGACGGCTTGGCCTTTATGGGCTTTGGAAACCGAAAGGGCTGTGATGTAGCTGAAGAAAAGGGTTTCTTTGGAGTAGGTGTAGCTGAGGGAAGAAAAGGTGACTTACCAGCTGTAGCCGTGGAGATCCACGCATCTAACGCTTCCCCAAAGAGAGCCTGACCTGTGTAGGGTAGGGTCTCCACACTTCTCCTGGATTCCGCGTCGGCAAACCACTGGCACAACCACAGTCCTCGATGAGCTGATACAGACATGGAAGAAATTCCTGCAGCCATGGAATGCAGGTCTTTCATGGATTTTACCAGAAATCCTGCCGAATCCTGAATGTTACGTAAAAAAATTCAACATCACATTTCTCCATAGTATCCAAGTCTTCAAGTAACGTGCCTGACCACTTTACTATAGCTTTGGCAATCCAAGCACTGCCAATAGTGGGACGTAGTATTGCCCCAGAAGCCGTGTACATGGATTTGAGAATATTATAAATTTTACGATCAGCCGGCTCTTTCAAGGCGGTAGATCCTGGTACAGGTAAAAATACCTTTTTTTGAGAGTCTGGATACTGATGCATCAACAATAGGTAGGTTTTCCCATTTTTTCCTTTCCTCTACCGGGAAAGGAAACGCTACCAGAATCCTTTTAGGTATCTGGAAATTTTTTATCTAGGTTTTCCCAAGCCTTTTCAAAAATAGCATTTAATTCCTTTGACGCAGGGGAGGTTAGCGAGGCCTTCTTATTTTCAGTGAAGTAGGCCTCCTCAACCTGCTCGGGTGTTGTATCAGCAATATTCAACACATTCCTAATAGTCTCTAACATCAACTGCACCCCTTTTGCAAGAGATGCTGCCCCCCGCAACACATCCCCATCACCGTCTGTAGTGTCAGAATCGGTATCATCCTGCATGATCTGTGCAAGAGCACGTTTATGTGAATATACAGCGAAGAGACCTGATGTACCAGAACTGGGCCAGACTGCCATAGAGTTCTGTAAAGCCTGAGTTGCAGATTCATTTTGTGGAACTCTATTTGAAATCTGAGAAATCATAGATTTAATAGAGGATAACCACTCAGGCTCCCTTGCTGGAATCTGTGCTAAACCAGTGCAATCCTGATTACATGGAATGGGATCATCCTGAGAGGACATATCCTCTGCAGCATATGACACAGAGTCCCTGGACATTGCTTAATGGAGACCACAGACACTCCACACACACACACACAGCTGAGGAGGACAGACAGAGTTACACCCCCAAGAATGGCAAGGGAGACACAGAGATTGGAGCCAACCCACACACAGCGCTTTTAATATAAAGGGAGACCCCCTATCAGCGCTGACTGTGCACCTTAATAGGTTACACAGTCATTTTGCAGCCTCCCCCTTCTACAACCCCCTGGTACCATGAGAGATAGCTGGAGTTGCTTTGAAGGGACTTGCTCTTCCTGGACAGCGCTGTGCAGGCAGGAAAATGGCGCTGAGCGCTGCTTGGTCCACTCTGAGGAGAAGCTCCACCCCCAAAATGGCACTGTCTTCCAGCTCTTCCCAGGATTATACTGGCCTGAGGATTTATGCTGGCTGTGATCCCGGACCCCGACAGGCTGTGTGACCAGTGTAGGGTGTAGTCGCTGGCTCAGGGCGCCCCTTGCAGCACCGCACTATGTACCGCTGAGCCTCCGGAGCGCAGTTAATACTGCGCTCCTACCCTGATGCCGCCATCTTCACACTGGCCCCCCACTTGCTAGGATGGTATGTGACTCACTCGCCACTGATCTTCTGGCTCTGTAAGGGGGTGGCGGCATGCTGCTGGGGTGAGCAATCCCCTGTGGTGGGGAACGATCTATCCCCTCAGGAGCTCAGTGTCCTGTCAGCGGAGATAGTGGCTCAGACCCCGCAGGGCGGACACTACTCCCCCCCCCTTAGTCCCACGAAGCAGGGAGGCTGTTGCCAGCAGCCTCCCTGTAAAATAATAAACTCTAAAATAAACTTTACTAGAGAAACTCTGGAGAGCTCCCCTAGCTGTGACCGGCTCCTCCGTGCACATTTTCTAAACAGAGTCTGGTAGGAGGGGCATAGCGGGAGGAGGCAGCCCACACTCTCAAACTCTTAAAGTGCCAATGGCTCCTGGTGGACCCATCTATACCCCATGGTACTAATGTGGACCCCAGCATCCTCTAGGACGTAAGAGAAATCACAGGGATGCTATACACCTGTCTCATTACCAGAACTTCCTGGGACCAAGCCTGCAGGCTAACCGGGATGGATTCTCAGGTCACTCCTTTTACACGAATCCACAACTTGGGTTAACCCAGGTTATTGCAGTAGTATAAAAGGGGGTGTAAGTTTGCCCAAAACGGAAGCTGCGTGACTGGTCGGTCTCCTTGTAAAGTCCAATTCGGTTCCCGTGTTTAGATGGCCTCAGAAAGACTAAAGCCAGTTATGTAGCTGTCTCCAAATTGTGTAAATACTTTATTGTGAAAGGGACACTGAACCACCTTCTCCAATTGCTCTGATTGCAGCAGACTATACAGAGAGGGCTCTGGGATATTTGAATTGTGCTACAAAAATGTGCACCCATTTAATTATTAATAAACTAAAATCCACACAAACAGAGGTCATCTCATAATTAACCCAGACTCTTTCCTGGACAAGAGATGGATAAATACAAGTTAAATTTCTTTGGCAACTACAAGAATAAAAAAATAAAAATAGGATTTTAATTACCTACCGGTAAATCCTTTTCTCAACGTCCATAGGAGATACTGGGAATCCATTTAGTACCATGAGGTATAGACGGGTCCACTAGGACCCTATGGGCACTAGAGAAGTTTGATTGTGTGTGCTGGCTCCTCCCTCTATGCCTCTCCTACCAGTCTCAGTCTAGAAAACTGTGCCCGAGGAGACGGACATACTTTGAGAGAAGGCTATAGAAAGGGAAAGTGGTGAGAATTTGAACCAGCACGACCAGAACAAGAGGAAAGCCATGCTAACCAAACTTGCAAAAAATAGGATTTTAATACCTACCGGTAAATCCTTTTCTCTTAGTCCGTAGAGGATGCTGGGGTCACCATTAGAACCATGGAGTATAGACGGGATCCGCAGGAGACATGGGCACTTTAAGACTTTCAAAGGGTGTGAACTGGCTCCTCCCTCTATGCCCCTCCTCGAGACTCCAGTTATAGGAACTGTGCCCAGGGAGACGGACATTTCGAGGAAAGGATTTATTGTTAAACTAAGGTAAGATTCATACCAGCTCACACCTCAAGCATGCCGTACAACGTGGCATTCAACAGAACACAAGCCAACGGCATGAACAATTTCAGCAACAGGCTGACTATAAACGTAACACAACATGTGTGTAACCACAATTAATAACTGCAGATACAGTACGTACTGGGATGGGTGCCCAGCATACTCTACGGACTAAGAGAAAAGGATTTACCAGTAGGTATTAAAATCCTATTTTCTCATACGTCCTAGAGGATGCTGGGGTCACCATTAGAACCATGGGGTTATACCAAAGCTCTAGAACGGGCAGGAGAGTGCGGATGACTCTGCAGCACCGATTGACCAAACTTGAGGTCACCATCGGCCAGGGTATCAAACTTGTAAAACTTTGCAAAAGTGTTTGAACCCGACCAAGTAGCTGCTCGGCAAAGTTGTAATGCCGAGACCCCCCGGGCAGCCGCCCAGGACGAGCCCACCTTTCTAGAAGAATGGACCTTCACAGATTTTGGTAACGGCAATCCAGCCGTGGAATGAGCATGCTGAATCGTATTACAGATCCAGCCTGCAATGGTCTGCTTGGAAGCGGGACACCCAATCTTGTTGGGAGCATACAGGACAAACAGAGCCTCCGTTTTCCTAACCTGAGCCGTTCTGACGACATAAATTTTCAAAGCTCTGACCACATCCAGAGACTTTGACTCAATTAAGGTGTCAGTAGCCACTGGCACCACAATAGGTTGGTTCATGTGGAAAGATGAAACTATCTTCGGAAGAAATTGCTGACGAGTCCTCAACTCTGCTCTATCTTCATGGAAGATCAAATAAGGGCTCTTGTGAGACAAGGCCGCTAACTCAGACACCCGCCTTGCGGATGCCAAGGCCAACAGAATGACCACTTTCCAAGTGAGGAATTTTAACCCCACCTTCTGTAAAGGTTCAAACCAATGTGATTGAAGGAACTGCAACACCACGTTAAGATCCCATGGTGCCAATGGGGGCACAAATGGAGGTTGGATGTGCAACACACCTTTCACGAAAGTCTGAACTTCTGGAAGGGAGGCCAATTGTTTTTGAAAGAAAACCGAGAAGGCTGAAATCTGTACCTTAATTGAGCCCAACTTTAGGCCCGCATCCACACATGCTTGTAGAAAATGGAGAAAACGTCCCAGCTGAAATTCTTCCGTAGAAGCCTTCTTAGATTCACACCAAGAAACATATTTTCTCCAAATACGGTGGTAATGTTAAGACGTTACTCCTTTTGTCGAAGTCAAAAAAATATTACATAAAAAGAACATACAAACTACACACATATAAGTGGCTATACTTGCAAATACGCGCAGCGAGCACAGCAATATATGGTAACACACGTATTTACACGGACATGCCACAGAGATGGATTCGACACTTATTTCATGCAGTACATAATTATGAAAGTGTCAAGGGCCGGACATCATGGTGATTTGGAATTATGTAATGAAGTGGTGTCATGTATGTGTATTATTTGAACGAAACAAGATAGACCGGTCATATTTACTATTAAAGCAACCAGATTAATGTGTAGATTCATTTGATACTTGTTATAAAGTTGTAGGACATTGCAACAAATAATTATGATTAAATGTATTTAAGCTAAAATCACTTTTATTAGAACAATAGATATTCCAAACAGGTAGTGGACAGAAAGCTCAGGCCAGCCCCTTTGGACGTCCCCAAGGCTGAACCTATTCAGCATATACAAAGAGACTAGTGACTCATCATGAATGAGTGAGTCCCCTCCCCCAGAAACTTGCTGACCACCCAGGAGGTGAATTGCTTTTTGGTACCAGAGGAAGAAGGAGTTGCTGGCAGACCAGTCCCTGCATTTATTTACAGAGAGAGAGTGATATGGAAAGATGAATTTATATAACTTAAGGATAATGGTATTGTATGATGGCCTGTAACTGTATGTAACTGTAACTGTATGTAACTATGTTTTAACTGCTTACTGTGTGAGTGTAACCAAGTAACTGTAGGTATACTGTACTTTGTAATATATTGAATCTATATCCTTTTAATAACAAATATATACATCAATGAGCTTTGGAACTCAGATAATGTGTGGGTGTATTGTTTTCTCTTATGGGATGCAGTGTTTTGCGATGTACAGCGCACTTTTATCGTATATGGTAATAAGATGCGCCTGGCGTCTGCAATATATATTAGAGTGGGCATTTTAAATATTTGTGAGAAAGCAATTTGGCATTCACAGATGAGGGCTCTTACGGGATATCAGGGTCTTAATGATGCACTGTACATTACAAACGCGGCTGTAATTGACCGGCTCCGATGGACGCATCGCGACGCTGATGAAAATAACATCCACGTGTATTGTGATATCAGTAAGCCAATGATATGAAATTTCAAGGGACAATGCGTTTCTCATAATATTTAAGATGCTAAAATGTATTTTTATTGTTGCAAAACAAAGTTCAAATAAGTCATATTGTGTTTGATTCAGATTGGATTGTTTATCTGTTAAGTAAGGTTAAGGTTTAAAAGTACGTTTAAAAGTTGCTGCATAGCCTTGATATAGTTTTTTTTTAACTCAGGCCTAAAATAACTTCTGGTGCTTGTATAATGTGTGATTTCTTTGTGACAAAGGAAGCCGCATGGTCTGTCCTCCATTTTGGACTAACCACTTGGCCTGTCCACCATTTTGTGTAAACCTCATGCATGTGAAAGGGGAGGAGCAGTGGCAATTTTAAGAAGGTCATTTTCTAAATAGCTGATTTTCAGTCTGCTCAGAATTATCAGTTTCCTTGGTCACATAAAACACCATTTATGAGTTACTAATGCATTTATTTAACCCATACCATAGTCAATTACAAATAGTTTCAGTTGGGCCTAGTGAGATTAAAATGGTGAGATAAACGCTTGGCTTGCTGTAAGAAATTGAAAAAAAAAAAAAAAAAACTTTTTTTTTCTTCTTCTTTCCCAGGATTTAGTTAACTCTCTGTTTGCTATAGGATAGCCATTGAAATGCAAATTAACCTGTGTAACTACTTTTTCTTAGTAGTGAAAACCAAATAGCTTTGATATGCAAATAAGAGGTAAGGTGTCTCATGAGTCGTGGTACTCAGCGGAGAAGGAGCGAGTGAAAGTACCTATTCAGTCCCACTTCTTCACGCTGTGCGATTGGACCGCTCGTTTGTGGGTGTGATATATAGCTCAACTTGATACCCCTTTTACGAGCTTTTTGCGTAGAATCGCGGTATCATTAGCGCTGTATAGAGCATACGCAAGCATGATTTGTGTATAAGAGTATAGGGAGTTTTCGCTGGTCTCTCTCAGGAAAATCTCCAGCGGCAGATATTTACTGGAAAAGGTAAGTCACTCCTAACAACTTCCAGTAAATAGAAACTAGATAGGGCCTCACTGGGTACGCGGTGGTCACTATTGGAGTGAGTCGTGGTACTCAGCGGAGAAGGAGCGAGTGAAAGCGATAGGTGTCTTTCACTGTCTATCTGCAGTGTGCATTGGGGAATGCATTTATTGGCAAAAAGTCCGCAATGGGATCCAATTGCACAAGCAGTTGGCGTTTAGTAGCTAGGGTTCAGGCTGAAGAAGTGGGACCGAAAAGGTCAGTATTGTGACAAGAGGGTCAGCAAGGTTTATTATGTGTGAAAAGTATGGTTCACACACGGAGGCTTTTTGCAATGAATGGTTATGTATGACTGACAAAGATAGGGTACCATTCCCTAAGGTGAGCAGCTTTGAACCAGAGGTATTGCAAAACTTAAGGATAAGGATATGTCTGATAAAATCCAGAAAACAAAGGGTCAGACATACATAGTGTTTAAACTTGTAGCAGCAAGAGGGGTTGGTGAGTTTGATCCTAAGGTATTGCAGGTGGTATGTCTAACCAAAGTCATATAAGACAAGAATGGAAATATAAGAACTGTTTGAACTTGTAACAACATTAAACAAGTAGGAAGAAAAAAAAAAGAGAATGCAAGTACACCGCCTTATGTAGATGTGGAAGCAGTTACGGCCAGCATACAGACTATAGAAAATAATAAAAATATGAAAAATATGACAGTAACCTATATATGTACTAATGAATGTTGAAGTTTTATGTAGGAGGAGAAGGAGACCTGATTGTTTTCAACCATTTCTCATGTACCCAGAGGAGTATCCAACCGGTAAAATAAGAGCAGTAGCCTGTGGGGGAAGTGACTGAGACCAGTGGAACAGGTAAGTATGGTATCATTCGTGTACATATATAGTAAAACAAAACAAAACAAAAATCAAGAAAGTAACGTCAGAAATGGAGAAAAACCTGTCCGCACATTAGTATTTGCCAGTAGGAAAGTGGACAGAGACAAGGTAACCCCAGGGTATTTCTTTCAGTTACCATATAAGAAGTATTCATTCCTAGTAATGCCCCTAGTAAAGATGAGCTCGGAAATGTTTGTTGGACCATGTACAGACCCCTTAATACGGGATGAGAAGGATTGAATGAAATACTTCGAATGACCTAGAAGCTTGTTAAACTTTTTTTTTGTTTTTGTCTCTTGCAGTAATAGAAAACTCTCCATCTGGATAAGACCACTGGTAAACACTAATTCGGCAAATGGGAGGTGGCTGTCTCTGTGCAAATGGACGGGCTCAATAAGGCATTGAGTGTCAGGGTGCAGACTTCTTTGCAAAATTGGAAAGGGGTCACAGTAGCTAATCTTAGCTGTTGTGCTATTGAACATCACAAGAATAGTGCTAGGTGCAGAGAACAACAGGTGGAGAGGTTGAGGACGGTAAGTATACTGGCACATACAGGAAAGACCCATCAGTCCAAACCCCAGAACCCTAATGGTCAATAATATGTTACACTTGTAGGAAGGAAGGGCATTTTGCCAGAGATTGTAGGAGTAGTAGGACACATAGTTAATATAGATCCCCTAGACAGAAAACACAAGCCACATTATTAAACACATAGACGGGACCAAGGGACATATAGTAAGGAATCATAAGCCATATAGAAAACACAGATTCGGCTAATGGGAAGAACAAAATAAATGCAACATTACCCTTTGACAAAACTTGCTGGGGTTAAGATGGGGCCTCTAAACTTTTGCTTCTTTTTCCTAGCAGAAATGGCCCCTGATTAACTTAATTTTGTTAGATATGATATACATATAGTGTGCTCCCACGAAGACTAATGTTGCATTCTACTGTTCTAGATGCATGTCCATCACAGGTAGAGGAAATTATCTCACAGATACTGGGTTCCCTATGAACTTAGGATGGACAGGACACTGGATTGATGGCTGGGATAGTCCCAATAGCGATATGAAAAACGCAGATTTTTTTTTTAAGGGGAGTAGACCAAGTAGAGAATTACTTCCCCGTAGTGCCCAATCCAGTTATCAAATTTTTATAAAATCTTCTTCACCTCTACAAACTCATCTGTCACCAACCTCTATTCTGTTTCTCTACAGTTTCCTCTTCATCTTTTGCATTCACACAGGGTCGTACAATACATGGACCCAATTACAGTTCAAACTCCACATGCCTAGGTCCTTCAGAGTTCTGCCCGAACCCAGTATATCTCAACAGCACGATGACACCAGTATTACTGCAGTGTGCCTTGTCATGCACAAAGGGTGGAGAATGGGAATACTGGTGAAGGGAAATTTTGTATAGACACTGATATGCCTGTTGGTGAATGGCAAACCTGACATTTTCTTTTTCTTCTTCCTTCGCTCCTCTAGAGATGTTTCTTTTCTTTTTTTTTAGTTATGCTCATGGTACTCTACATTGCAAACACACGATAGTTAAATTAAGATACAAAAATGTGTTCCCTACAGGAAAAGGCAGTCTGGAGGACAAAGGGGTATGGCCAGGAGTCCTCAGGACTGTGGGCAGGTGGACACGGTAAGCCAGTAGCCCCAAGAGCATACCTTCCAAGTCTAGCTGAGGTGGCACACGGTCTGACTCATCTAGGCAAAGAGGGTAGGTGCAGGCTGATGAGAGCCTACTGGTGTGCGCCAGGATTCTACTCTCATGCAGGTAAGAGAGCAATGACCTGTCTTGCTTGCTTGAGGAAGAATATTGGTAAAGCAATACCAACAGAGCCATCCCATATCCCTCCTGCAGACGGATCTTTTCAGGAAATACAAATCAACTTCGTACAGTTAACACCCTTTAGGAATTATTGTTATGTATTGGTGTGCACTGATGTTTTCTCAAACCGGGTAGAGGCATTTCCTGCCGCCACGGATGCTGCTGTGTTTACCGCAAAGGAAAATTGCGCAGAAATTTGTGTGTAGATAATGGTACCCCTAGAAGTAGGAGCAAAGCTTGAAATTGTACTATTGTGATCATAGATACTGCCACTAGTATTATGTAGCTTCAGAACCACTCCCAGATCTTCACTTAACGAATCACCCTCTTCGAAATTTGTTTTGGTTTTGGTATTTGTGTTGTTTTGGTTGTTTTTGGAAGACAACCTCATGTCATGATTGATCCGCACAATGATTAGAAATACACCAATGAGGTGACAGTACAGTACCTTATTGAGATGAGCCAGCATTTGAGAACTTGACAAAAGAACTTGAAACGGTTGATTGCTGGTATGCCAAATACGAACTGTCTTGATTGTGAACCAAGAGACTGTGTGATTGTTCTTACGCTCGGGTTGCCTAATAGACAGGTGGGAAGGACCATACCAAGTTTTGTTGACAGCACTAAAGGTCGCCGAAAGAGAGACTTGGGTCCACTCGTCCCACTGCAAGAAGGTCGCTGACCCGGAGAGAACCCGTGACAAAGTAGTTTATTGCTCACATTCATCGAGTTTGTGTAGTTTGGTAACTGTGTGTTCCAAGTGAACTGTGTGTTCAAAGACCAAGGTGGAGAGCAAAGTGAACTGTGTGTTCAAAGAGCAAGGCAAAGAGAACCTCGTATCACTAGAGACTCTGTTCCGTGAAGACTGAGAGGCGGCACTGTTGAACACTACCTGAGCGTACTAAAGGACTGAAGAAAGACCAGTCATTGTAATTGATTTGTTATGAACAAGAGTTGTTTTGTTCTATTTCTCTTTTCTCTCTTTCCCACTGACAAACATTTTCTTTCAGGATATTCTATTTTTGCGAGGTTTTTTTATGAGGAGTCGAGTGTGGGACTGGAACTGGTTCTGGAGGAAGGAGTGATTTCCTTATAGGATCCCAGGATTAGCCGATCAGTTTGTTAAAGTCAGAGAAAAATCAAAGTTCTAGTAGTTATGGAGTTCAGAGGTAATCAGGAACAATCAGACAATGGCTATTAACACATTTCAGATAAAGAGCTCATTAATATATGTGGAAGAAAGGTTTATGAGTGGCTCTCCCCGAACTCCGAAGGTTTATGTTATTTAGGAAGGACACTACTTATAACCCTTGTTCAATGATTAAACAGACCTAGCATACGTTCCTAAAATGGAAACAATGTTCAGAAAATGATAGGAATATGTAAATCATGAAAATTTTATATGTCACTGTCACGATTTGTTTGTGTCTTTATCTACCCAGCAGAACCTCAATCGAATCCAAACATCAGTGTACAAAGACGTAGGTACATGTATGTATGAAATGTTCGTCGCAAATCAGACATTATAGACCAAAGCACTGTCTCAGCATACTCTACAGGTTGAATGTTGTCCCACACCCAACCAGTGGTCCCGTGACCGCCGAGTGCATATAGAGGATGTCTCGTCCTCCTCCCTGTCTTCCCCAAATATAGTCAAGTGTCTGATTTGCGAAATGCATACATACTTGTGTCTAGGTCACCGATTATTGTATGAAATATTTTTTCTTATGTTAATAATTGATGGCAGTTGTTTGCTGCCAAAGGGTGGACTGTTGAAGTCAAAAAAAATTACATAAAAAGAACATACAAACTACACACATATAAGTCGCTATACTTGCAAATACGCGCAGCGAGCACAGCAATATATGGTAACACACGCATTTACACGGACATGCCACAGAGATGGATTCAACACTTATTTCATGCAGTAAATAATTATGATAGTGTCAAGTGCCGGACATCATGGTGATTTGGAATTATGTAATGAAGTGGTGTCATGTATGTGTATTATTTGAACGAAACAAGATAGACCGGTCATATTTACTATTAAAGCAAACAGATTAATGTGTAGATTCATTTGATACTTGTTATAAAGTTGTAGGACATTGCAACAAATAATTATGATTAAATGTATGTAAGCTAAAATCACTTTTATTAGCACAATAGATATTCCAAACAGGTAGTGGACAGAAAGCTCAGGCCAGCCCCTTTGGACGTCCCCAAGGCTGAACCTATTCAGCATATACAAAGAGACTAGTGACTCATCATGAATGAGTGAGTCCCCTCCCCCAGAAACTAGATAACACATTGCTGACCACACAGGAGGTGAATTGCTTTTTGGGACCAGAGGATGAAGGAGTTGCTGGCAGACCAGTTCCTGCATTTATTTACAGAGAGAGAGAGAGAGTGATATGGAAAGATGAATTTATATAACTTAAGGATAATGGTATTGTATGCTGGCCTGTAACTGTAAGTAACTATGTTTTAACTGCTTACTGTGCGAGTGTAACCATGTAACTATAGGTATACTGTAATTTGTAATATATTGAATCTATATCCTTTTAATAACAAATATATACATCAATGAGCTTTGGAACTCAGATAATGTGTGGGTGTATTGTTTTCTCTTATGGGATGAAGTGTTTTGCGATGTACAGCGCACTTTTATCATATATGGTAATAAGATGCGCCTGGCGTCTGCAATATATATTAGAGTTGGTATTTTTGTGAGAAAGCAATTTGGCATTCACACTTTCCTGGCCTGAATAAGTGTGGGAATGACTTCACTGGGAATACCCTTTCGGGCTAAGATTTGGCGTTCAACCGCCATGCCGTCAGACATAGCCGCAGTAAGTCTTGATACACGCACGGCCCCTGCTGTAACAGGTCCTCGCGTAGAGGAAGAGGCCAGGGATCTCCTATGAGTAATTCCTGAAGATCTGGATACCAAGCCCTCCTTGGCCAGTCTGGGACAATGAGGATCGCTTGAATTTTTGTTCTTCTTATGATCTTTAGAACTTTTGGAATGAGAGGAAGTGGAGGCAATACATACACCGACTGAAACACCCATGGTGTCACCAGTGCATCCACTGCTATTGCTTGAGGGTCCCTCGACCTGGAACAATATCTCTGAAGCTACTTGTTGAGACGAGATGCCATCATGTCTATTTGAGGAATTCCCCAATGACTTGTCACTTCTGTGAAGACCTCTTGATGGAGGCCCCACTCTCCTGGATGGAGATCGTGTCTGCTGAGGAAGTCTGCTTCCCAGTTGTCCACTCCTGGAATGAAGATCGCTGACAGAGCGCTTGTATGCTTTTCCGCCCAGCGGAGAACCTTTGTGGCTTCTGCCATTGCCGCTCTGCTTTTTGTTCCGCCCTGGCGGTTTATGTACGCTACTGTTGGAGATAAGCCTCCTCTTATCAATTTCCTTCAATTGTCTGTTGTTACCCTTTGTTTACCAATCGATTGGGAATCCCAGGAAGCCGACACCACACGTCAGTTATGTCCAGCAAAATGAGACTGCCTTCACTTTATTTAGCATGACATTATATAGAGAAAAAGCTACTTGCATGAACACTTGATACACGTCATATTTCAAAACAATAATGCATCTCTTCTCATAACTCCTCTCAGGCTGTCACCCCACTTCATGTCCTTCAGGAGAAGTCTAAACACACAGAGACTGTCTAATAACATGTTTTCAAGAATTATAGCGAAGACCTTGCTTCACACAGAATGTACTAACTATGAAATGTCAGCATTATTATGATTAACTCAGAAAAGCATACTTCTACTTCACTATATCATGGCTGCTACTTAACAAAATGGCTGACATGCTTAAGCTATCTATCATCTATCTTCCTCAGTCCCTCCTTTCATAATAAAATGACATTACAGTTGAGCTACAAGGCATCACATAAACGCTGCCTAAAAAGACTAAGCAAACAGTCTAGCTATAATGGTGCTAAAGGCTATGTTCCCATAGGATCGAGCTTGTCACTCTATCCCATGGAAGGTAAAGAACCGTTCACATCATATCCATTAAGGTAGACTGTTCACGGCTCCTTCTTGCCAAGCTCTTCTGTAGTTTTGTTAACACTCGGAGGATTCACATCTTTGAGTTTACAGATTTCTTTCAAGCTGAAAGGAAAGGAAACAAAATAGCATCTTAAAATACAGATATATGCAAATTGCTAAGCCAACAATTTTTAATAAAAACATCACTATTCCAACAATCTACTCTTTGATCCCGCTAAATCAATTAGCTGGGTTTGAGCAGAACATTTCTCTAAACCACTTCTTGCGCACCATTTGTTTTATTAGTAATGAATATACAACACATTCTTGAAGTTCTCTTCATACATATTCTAAAAAATATTACACTATTTTAGTAGTATGTATTTGCTTTAAACAAATTAAAACCTATTATACGCTTATGTAGTGGGGACAGATATCCATTCCCCTCCTTTTCCAGATGTGGGCCCATGTGAGCCCAGCATTTCTTAATTAACTGGTATCTTTGAACTTCTAGAGATTTCATGATCTTTACTTTAACTTGACTTAAAACAAACTCTAGTGTGAAAACACACTTCTTATATACATATATATAAGAAGCACATACTACATATACTACATATATAAAAAGTATATACTTATATACTGAACACTGGTACGTAACTTTGGATTGGCGGACATGCCAGTCCCTGTCCTCTCCTATGAGAGATATTGAGTATATTATGACAACAATGACTACTGAAGTTCCCAATATAATGACCCATAGTGGTCTGTCTAGTTTAGGCCCAATTAGCCTCTGCATGTTTGTGTATTTCATTGTTCAAACTTAACTTGAGCAAAATTGCAGTGGAACCCAAATCTCTCTTTCCTTAATTGACACAGAAGTGGGCGTGGTCAGCAACACTCGATATAGACCATCAAATCTGGGCTCAAATGACTTTTTCACATGTCTTTCCAGATACACCCGATCTCCTGGTTAAAGTTTGTGGGGATTCAGATTTGCTCCTGAATCTGGGAGAAAGGCAAACTAGAAAATACAGAAGTGTCAGTTTCTTCAGTAAGACTTTTTTAACATATGCAGTCAAATTACCATATGTATGCTGTAACCCTTATGGATAATAACATTTTATCTTAGGCATGCTATCAAACAATATTTCATAAGGTGAATAACCTATGATTTTACTGAATATGGTTCTAATATTAACCAGTACTAAAAATAAACACTTTGGCATCCCCTGGTGGTTTCTGTGACACACCCACTAACCTGTGGGGGATACATGGAATGCCTGTTGTATTCCCAAATCATACCTTATGTACTACATTATTTCTATAATTAAATAAATACCGCTATCTGCTACTATAACTTCTGGTATTCCATATTTGCACATAACTTCTGAAACTATTTTTCTAGCTATTGATTTTGCTGTGGCTCTTTGCCATTGGCAAATAACTGAAAATGTCTGTAGCTACCAAAACATCTTTGGCAGTTAGATATAGTCAATTTGCAGTCTTTGAAATGGAAAATAACTTTTTGGGGATTGCTCCAAGGATTAACTTGACCTTCTGTCCTGGATTGGACATTTCCAGTAGGCTTGTACAAACTTGGTTGCGGCTGGATAACATCCTTGAGCTATCCATCTTCCATTAACTAAATTTTCCATTTGATCCTCTCCCAGGTGTGCGAGTCCATGGCTGACTTAACACATATGTGGATATAAGCTTCTGGGTAAGTATAACTTCTCTTCTAATTTTCATAAGCCAGTGTCTTCTACTTGTCTGGCTCTTCTTCTTTGCCATGCTGCTTTTTCTTCAGGACCTGCTTGTTCCTGAAATTTCTTCAAATCCTGTAGATCAGTCATTTGAGGCCTTGCTTCTTTCTGTCTGTGTGGTGTAGCCCTTTACTGGTTGTTTGTTTGTTTGTTTGTTTGGTTGCTTTCTTTATCCACAGGCTACTTACTCTCTCCTGCTTGGTTCTGAAATTCAATCAGCGTATCTAGTCTGGCACTGGAATGGTTACTGGATAGACTTGCCTTTCCTGCTGCCCTCTTGGCTTCAGCATCTTGCCAGATTGTTGCTTCTTGTTTCAGGAGTGTCATTTCTTGCATGTGCCTGGATCTTCATTACTGCAACCTTTTTTGTGGCCCTTGCAGAGCTCTGGATTGGTGTCTGATCAGTGAAGCATGTTGTATGTCTTCACCACTTGCCTTCTTGAAGCCTCTGCTTTTCCATATCTGGCCCACACTCTTGTACTGGGATGGTAAGGATCCTGAATCCACAACTCCATGTTCAGTGGTCACTTACTCCTGTATAAGGAATTCTATCCTCATGGTACCTTGATCCATCCACATATAGCTCTTGCTGAGCATTAGGTAGGGCTGTGCATGTAACATATGGCAAGTTGAGGTACTTGTTCCATTAACGCCACACAAGGAAAAGGAAAGTTTTTGATTGCTAGAATTATTCTCTTCCTCTTCTGGACCATCCCTCTGGTCATGCATCCATGATGATCTGTCTGTATCTTGCTCTTCTGGACCACCTTCCTGGTCCTTATCATCAACTTCTTGCTTTCCCATTCATCAGTAGATAATCTGTTTTTCCCTCCTTTTGAATCTTGAGATTCAACACCTTTACTGATTTATGCTGGAAAAGGGTTGCTGAGTTGAGGGTAATACATCTTTTGATGGTTACTTGTCAGTGCTACTTCATACATGGTCAGCCTTGCTGCTGACAGGTGTTTGGTTCTTGCTTGTTGAAGCTTCTCTGTACCTGCATGTGGACCCTGGATGATAAGTTCATGATTCAGCACTATGCCTGTGCTCTTGTCCTCTTCTGGGACTGTTAATTCAACACTGTGTCTGTGCTCTTGTACTCTTCTAGGACTGTTGCTGCTATCACTGCTCTGATGCCGGTAAGTGCTCCTTGAGTACTGCTGTCAAGCTTGCTTGAGTTGTAGGCCACTGGTCTTCACCTCAGTC